>NW_026867548.1:492711-695411 GCF_020745735.1 Hemiscyllium ocellatum
AGAGGGAAACGAGAGATAGGAGAGTAGGAGTGGGGGAGAGAAAGGATTGGAGACGCTGGAAGGAAATAGGGAGATGGAGTGTGTGCAGACAGATAGTGGGAACCTGTGGAGAGAGATACAGTGGGAGATGTTAGGTGGGGAGACACAGCGGAAGATGGAGATAGAGAGAGAGTGTAGCGAGAGAGAGTGTGAAGTTAACAGAGGGAGACAGTGAGGCGTGTCGAGGAGAGAGTGAGTGGGAGGAACTACAGAGAGACAGAGCAGGACGAGTCGAGAGAAAGAGAGAAGAGAATGGGGAGAGAGACGATGTGGAGGAGAGAGTGGGACGTGGAAGGGAGACAGAGCATGGAAGAGGAAAGACAGACAGTGGGAGACGTTGGAGAGAGAGAGAGTGGGAGAATGAGTGGCAGACGGGTTGACAAAGAGAGGAAGGTGCATAGACAGAGATTTGGAGTCGTAGAGAGAGATGGTGGGACCGAGTGGAGAGAGGCTGGGGTTTATACTGCGAATGAGTGGGAAGCAGGTGAAGAGAGACAGAAAAACTGTGAGAGGGGGCAAATGGGTAGAGAGAGCGAGAAAGAGTGGGATGTAGTCCTTAGAGAGACAGAGTGGGAAGGGGAAAGCGGATGAGAACGAGACAGAGGTTACTGGGAGGGTGCGAGCGAGAATGACAGTTGGCCATGGTAGACAGACAGAGAGGGAAAAGGAGAGGGGGAGGGTGTACAGAGAGACATTGGGTCGGTAGAGACGGGGATCGGGGTGTAGAAAGCTAGAGTGAAGGAGATAGAGAAGAAGGTTGGATTCGAGAGAGAGAGAGAGAGCGTAGTCAGGCAGAGACAGTGGGGCAGAGAGAGAGAGAAGAGAGAGAGAGAGAGAGTGGGTGAGAGAGTTGAGAGAGTGAATTTGGGAGTGCATTAGAGATAGAGATTTAGTTGAAGACTGGGAAGGTAGAGACTGTTAAGTGAGCTAGACAGAGCGACAGTGGGAGGTATGCGTAGTGACAGAGTGGGACGGGTGCAGACTGAAAGAGTATGGAAGGTAACTAGAGAGAGAGGAAGGGACTGTGAGGGGTAGTGGTAGAGAGAGAAAACGGGCGGTGGATAGAGGGAGAGAATGTGGGAGGCTGCAGACAGGGAGACAGAATGGGAGAAAGTAGAGAGGGAAAGAGAGAGAGGACAGTTGTACTGGAGAGAGAGAATGGGAGGAGATGCACAAAGACAGTGAAAGAATGGAATGGGGTAGATAGAGAGATACAGGAAGGGAGAGAGAATTGGAGGGATGGGTCGAGGGAAAAAGAGTGGGAGGTGGTAGTCAGAAAGAGGGCGAGAGAGAGAGAGAAGACAGAGAGAATAGGGAACAGAGAAGGAGGAGACAGACAGAGGGAGGGAGGAGGTAGAGAAAACGAATATGGAGAGGAGGCAGAGAGTGGGATGAGGGAGAGAGAGAATGGGGGTATAGAGGGCGAATGAGTGAAAAACGGGTAGATAGAGAGGGCGGTGGGTCGAGAAAGAGTGGGACATGATGGAGAGAGATCGTGGCAAGGGGTAGATAGAATGAGTAGGAGTGCAATTGAATGATTAGAAGGCGTGTAGAGAGGGAGAAGGGAGAGAGTGGTGGTGGGTGTAGACAGAAAGGGGAGAGAGGAAGTGGACGGGCTAGAGGAAGGGAGTAGAGAGAGAATGGGAGGATTATAGAGAGAGAGTTGAAGGGAGCTATGGAGACAGAAGGCGAAAGAGAGTGCAGGTGTTTGAGGCAGGGAGTGCGATGAGGTCGAGAGAGAGAGTTGTGTTGAGCCAGAGGAAGTTAAAAATGTGAGGGTGATATGGAGAATAGGAGGGAGGTAGAGAGAAAAAGAGGGGGGCGTTATATATATATACACACACACACACACATATATGTATGTGTGTGTGTGTGTGTGCGTGTGTGTGTATGTGTGTGTATATATATATATATATAGAGAGAGAGAGAGAGAGAGAGAGAGAGAGTGAAAGGGGCGGGCGAAAAGATAGAGAGGGAGACACGAGTGTGCGTGGTGCAGAGCGACCTAGAGTGGGACGGTGTCGAGTGAGATAAATTGGTGAGTGAAAAAAGAGACAAAGAGTAGGGAAGGAGAGACAGAAAAGTTGGTAGATGCTGAGAGGTAATGGTAGGCATTAGAGAGCATGTGTAGGTGCGAAGGTATGGAATGTGTGGGAGGTGTTTCGAGACAGATCGAGGAGAGAGTGGATGATGGGTACAGAGAGCGCGGAGAGTGGTAAAGGATGGAGTAGGAAAAATGAGAATGGAAGGGGTAGAGAAAGAGAATGGGAGAGTGTGGTGTCTGTGTGGGAAGAGGCTATGAAGAGATAAGGAGAAAGATAGAATGGGAGGGGTTTCGAGGCAAGGATTAGGAAGTGGTGAAGAGAGGGAATGGGAGTTGGCTAGAGGGAGAGACAAAGGACAGAGCCAGGAAAATGCTGGGAAGGTAGAGAGAGAGAGTGGCGGAGGTAAAACGGGATGTAGGGGTCGAGAGAGACAGGGAGCAGATTGGATAAAGAGCCACAGAGTGGGAGGGCTGCAGAAAGACAGAGTTAATAGCAGATAGAAAAATAGAGCGAGAGAGAGGAGAGACGGGGTGGTGCAGACAGACATCGAGTAGGAGAGTGTAGAGTGTGAGCAAGTGTAGGCGGTAGAGAGAGAGTGGGTGAGTACACAAAGAGAAACAGTGAGAGAGAGTTGGAAGGTTTTACAGAGAAAGTGGGAGACGGTACACATAGTTGGTTGGAAGCGAGTCGAGAGAGAGTGTGGGTGAGGAGAGACAGTGAGAAGAGGTAGAGAGAGAATGGAAGCCGGCAGAGAGAAAGGATCGAGGGATTAAGAGAGAGAGAGTGGGAAGGCGAGTGAAGTAAAGGAGTCAGTTTGAAGGGGCTTCAGAAATACAGAGTTCGTAGGGAATATTGAGAATGAGAGGGGAGGAGAGAGACAGAGAGGACGAGAGTGGGAACGAATGAAAGTGGGAAGGAATAGTGTGAGAATGGGAAGGGGGAAAAGATTCAGACTGCGAGGGGAGAAGAGGGAGAGAGAGGAAGATGGTAGAGAGAGACACCGAAATTGGGAATGGGATAGAGAGAGAGTACGTGTTGGTGGCGAAAGAGAGAGATAGAGGGGTCGAGCGAAAGATCGCGATGGGGCTAGTGAGTGAGAGTGGAGTGTTTGAGAGTGGGAATGAGTGGGAAGGGGAGTGAGAGAGAAGCGGAGAGGGAGCAGTGAGAGAGACCGTGAGGTGGCTAGAGTGAGTGTGGGTCGGAGGTAGAGAGAATGATAGTAGGAAGGTGGTACAGAGACTCAGAAAGGAGCTCGGCGAGGGAGAGAGAGGGAGAGGGAAGGGCTACGGAGAATGAGAAAGTGTGGTTGATGCTAGGGACAGACTGGTGCTGATGTGTAGAAAGGGAGAGAGTCGGAAGGGGTAGAGAGAGAGAGAGGAAGGGGATAGAGAGAGAGAGTAGGAAAGAATCGAGAGAGGGAGGAAAAGTGGCTAGGGGCTAAAGAGAGTAGGTCGGAACAGTGTAAAAAGTGTGGGAGTGTGTAGAGAGAGAGAAAGTTAAAGAAAGTGGGAAGGGGTTACGGAGGAAGAGTGAGTGATTTGGAAGGGGTCAGACAGAGAGTTGAAGGAGGTAGAGGGAGAGTGAGAGGAAATGGAAGAGAGAGATAATGGTAAGGGGAAGAGCAAGAGGGTTTGAAGGACAGACAGTGGGAGCAGGAGAGATAAAGAGAGTGGTAAGGGCGTAGAGAGAGTGTGGAATTGGGGCTACAGAGATTGGGTGGGAAGGAAGTAGACAGAAAATGTGAGACGGGTGGAGGGTGACGGGGAGAGGAAGGGTTGGAGAACAAGAGAGAGCGAGACTGGTAATGGGGCAGTGAGGGAGAGAGAGAGAAAGACGGGGCAGAGAGAGGGAGTGCATGGGTGTGCAGAAAAAACTGGGATGGGTTAGTGGGAGATTGGGTTGGAGAAAGGCAGAGGGAGTGAGGGGTTTAGAAGGAGAGAACGTGTGAACGGGTGCAGAGAGAGTGAGAGTGGGACAGAGAGCAAGACTGGGAGGGGCCAGAGAGAGAGAGAGGGAGGGAGGGAAGGGGTGGAGAGAAATGGAATGACGAAGGGAGTTAGGAGCGAGAGAGAGCATGGAAAGGGAGAAAGAGTGTGAGGAGTTCGAGAGAGAGAGTGCAAGGCGTGAAGAGAGAGTGGGAGAGGTGTAAAGAGAAAGACAGTGAAAAGGAATGGAGAGAGGGAGTGGGCGGAGCTGGAGAGAAATGGAGTGGATAGGGGTTAAAGAGTGGGAGAGTGGAAAGGGAATAGAAGGAGCGATATAGTTTGGAGGGAAGAGAGAGAGTGTGTGAGACAGGAAGAGTGAAGGAGTAGGTGGGTGTTTGAGAGCGAGAGAGAGGGCTTGGATAGGAAGGTGGGAGGGGCAGAGAGAGAGAGTGGGAGGGGCTAGACAGAGAGAGTGTGGAGGGGTAGATAAAGAGTGATTGGGGCTAGAAAGGAGCAGAGAGAGGAAGAGGGTCGTGACATAGAGAGGGTGGGAATGGGTAGAGAAAGGTAGAGAGATTGGGATGGTGCAGAGAGAGAAAAGCAGAGGGAGCAGAGTGAGAGTCGCAAGCAGGTAAAGAGAGTGGGAGGATGTGGAACGGGGAGATAGAAAGAGTTGAAGGATTCAGAGAAAGAGTGTGGGACGGGGCTAGAGAGAGTGGGAAGGAGATGGAGAAGGTAAGCTGGAGAGAAGGAGAGAATAGGAGGTTTAGAGGTAGTGAGTGGGGCCGAGAGAGAGTGGCAGGAGAATAGATGGAGAGAGGAGGGGGAGATTGTGGGAAATGGTTAGAGAGAGAGTCAGGGGTGGTTGTGAGAGAGATAGTGTAAAGGAATACATCGATAGAGCTTTTGGGGTAGAGAGTGTGGGCGAGAGCTAAAGAGAGAAAGTGGGAGGGTCTTAGAGACAATGGGAGTGTGAAGAGAGAAAGAAAGCAAAAGAGAGTTCGAAGTGCAAAAAAGAGGAAGAGTGACTTATTTGGAAAGGTCAGAGAGCGAGAGTAGGGGGCTTAGAGGGAGAGTGAGAGGAAAGACGTGGCGAAAGATACTGGGAAGGAGTAGAGAGAGAGTTGGAGGGGTAAAGAGAGAAAGTGCAAAATGTGCCAAGAGAGAGATGGAGAGGAAGGGTCAGAGAGAGAGAGAGACCGAGAAAGGGAAGATGTAGAGAGAGATAGAGAGTCGGAGGGGGCCAGAAAGAAAAAGTAGGAGGGGGGCAGAGAGAGAGAGAGAGAGAGAGAGAGAGAGAGAGACTGGGAGAGAGGCAAGGTTGCAGAAACAGGGAGAGAGTGGGATGTGGGTACATGGAAGGGGTGGCCATGATGAGAGGGAGTGCAAAGTTTAGAAAACGAGAGATAAGGAGAGACAAGGAGGTGACAGAGATAGAATTAGAGGGGAAGGAGAGAGAGGGAAGCGTGTAGAGAGCGGGTTAAGGGTGTAGAGAAGGACAGACTGAATGTAGGAGGCAGTAGAGAGAGAGACTGATTTTGGGACATTGAGGGTGATTTCGTGATTTGGATCAGAATTTGGCTAGCTGAAAGAAGACAAAGCTTGATGGTGGAGGGAAAATGTTCATCCTCGAGTTCAGTTACCAGGAGTGTAACGCAAGGATCCGTTTTGGGTCCACTGCCGTTTGCCCTTTTCTTAAAAAAAAGACCGGGTGAGTGCACACAAGGATGGGTAAGAAAATTCGCGGATGGCACTGAGGACGGTGGAGATGTGCATACTGCTGAATGATATTGCAGTTTTCAGAGGAACAGAGTTCAGCTGCAGAACTGGGCTGAAAAGTTGACAAAGGAGTTTACTGCAGAAAAGATTGAGATGATTCACTTGGAAGGAGCAACAGGGGTAACGAATATGAGGCTAATGGTAAGGTTCTTTTTAGTGTGGGTAAGCAGGGAGATCCCTGAAAGTTTCCACCCAAGTTAGAGGGTTGTTAATAAGGGTAATGAGGCGTTAGTATTTATTGGCGGAGGGGTTGAGTTGCAGAGCCATGAAGTCATGCTGGAACTCTATTGCCACCTCACTGAGAGTATTGCTTACACTTCCGTTTCCAGGGAGGATGGTGAAAGCTTTGGAAATGGCCAAGAGGACATTTTGCTCTGATTTTGCCTGTTTTGGACGGAAGATCCAATGAGAAAAGGCCAAGAGACTTGAGGCTGTTTAGCATAAAGAGGAGAAGGTTAATGGTGACTTAATTGAGACATACAAGATAATCAGAGGACTAGATATGGTGGATATTAAGAGCCTTTTTCGTAGGCTGGCGAGCACGAGCGGATATAGATTTCAACTGCGAGATAGACAGAGGACAGATATCGCAGATATATTCTTTACTCACGAAATAGTTGGGATATGGAACGCACTGCCTGCAACAGTGCTAGACTCGCCAATTTCATGCGTATTTAATTGTTAATTGGATGAAGATATAGATGAAAATGGAAAAGTGCAGTCAAAGATCGCGTTCAGATTCGTTTCATAAGTGGGCGCAACATTAAGGAACAATGCCCTGTACTGCGCTGTAATGTCCTGTGTTCTACAACGTACTGTGTAACAATCCTAACGCTGCTGTCCTTGAAACGGTTTGTCAATCCACATCAAATCTGTCCTTCCAGCTAGAGCCTCCAAACAATCTCCCACTCTGTTCCCCTTCCAACATTTGTGAACCCATCTGTCTCTGTTCTTGGAGAGATAACAACTGTGACTCTATCGCCACTCTGTTTCCCTAGCAACAACCTGTAGCCCATCCCTACTTTACTGTCCAAGCTATGGCCTGTAAACTCAACCCACGCTGTTTCTGTAGAAATTGCCTATGAACTCGTCCCTACTCTGTTTTCCTTGCAGCAGAATGTGAAACCCCACCCCCTGAATATTCTCCCAGCAATGGCCTGTGAACACATTTCTACATTGCTGTGCTCTAGGCAGCCTGTGACCCGATTCCAATTCTACTTCCCTCGCAACGGCCACGGAAACTATTCACACTCTGGTCCCCCAGCATCGACTTGTAAACACGTCTCTACTCTGTTCCCCAAAGAACGAATTATGAACACCTATGTAAAGTCCATTATCCCAGAACGGGCTTGGAAGCAAACTCCCACTGTATTATCCCAACTAAGTTCTGCCTGCGACTCCATCGCCACGATGTTTCGTTTGGAAACGTCTGTCAGCTCATAGGCACTCTATTCCCCGAACAATGGCCAGTGAAACCATCCCGAAGATCATTACAACCGACTGTGAGCTTATGCCAGAATGTTCTCCCAGTGATAGCCTGTGTATAAATCTCCATTCGGTCCTCCCAGCAATATCCTGTGAACCCATCGTAATTCTGTTCTCCAAGGAACGACCTGTGAACTCAGCCTCACTCTGGTCCCGTCTGAACCTCCATTGAACCCAGCCCAACTCTGCTCTCCTCGAAACGGACTGGTAACCTATCTTAAATCTGTTCCCCGAGCATAAGCCTGAGAATCCACCCCCGCCTGTTCACCAAGCAAGTCTTTGATCCCATTTCCACTCCCTTTCCTTGGAAAAGGCTTGTAAACCCATTGCTATTCTGTTCCCCAAGCAAGTGCCTGCGGGCACATGCAATCTGTGTTCTCCTAGAAACGGCCTAGAAACGCATTCCCAACCTGTAATACTATGAACGCTCTGTGAAAGCGTCCCCACTCTGTCCTCCTAGCAACGACCTCTGAACCCAGCCACAACCTGTACTTCGAGCAACAGGCCTGTGAATACATTCTCATTCTGTTCGCTTCGAAATGGGTGGTGATCCCATCCCTGCTCTGTTCACTTAGCAACAACATGTGACCACTTTTTCGCTGTGTTCCCCTCGTAATTGGCTGTCACCCCATCCTGGATCTGTTCCCCGAGGAACAGCCTCTGAACCCATCCTCAATCGATTCTCTAGCAATGACCTGTTAACTTACCACAACCATTTTCTCCTGGGAACAGTGTCTCACTCCAACCGCACTCTGTTCCGTTAACACATTCCTGTCGTCCAATCCCCAATCTGTTCCACCAGCAGTGGCCCGTGAACCCGTCAACATGTATTCCCCTCGTAACTGCTTGAACCCTTTGCCACTGTTTTCTCGCAGCTACCGTGTCTGATATATCCTCCCTCTGTTCTCCTAGCAATGGTGTGTGAACGAATCCCCACTCCGTTCTTCTAGAAATAGCCTGTGACCAAATCTTCAGTCTCTTTCCGTAGAATTGGCCTGTGAATCAATTCCAACTCTGATCTCCCAGCATTAGACTGTGAACCCATCCCCACATTGTTCACCCGGCAACGGCCTGTGACCTCATTCCAACCCTGTTTCCCTGGCAGCGATCTGAGAACCCAATCCCAGACAATTAACCTAGTAACGGGCTGTGAAACTGTTCCAACTCTGTTATCCCGGAATTGATGAAATAACCTATCGCAACTTTGTTCTCCGAGCAACGACCTCTGAACACATCCCCAATCCCTTCTCCTACCTTGGCCTGTGAACCCATCCTCACGCTATTTCCCTAGAAACATACTGCAAACCCAACCCCACGGTGTTCTCTTTGCAACGGACTGTTCACCCGTCCCAATTCTGTTCACCCAGCAATGGTCTGTGAACCCATATGTCTGAAACGCAAATCAAGTATAAGGTAAGCCAGGATGAGTTTGTTTAGGATGTGGAGAGAGAGAGACCTAAAAGTAGAGGGAGTGGAGTCGATTTGGGGAGGGTGTGTAACACCAGGGGTAAGAGCAAGGACAAAATGAGTTAAACTCAACCCCTCAGCTCAGCCGAGTCCCCTTCACTTCTCTGAGTATCGAGAGGTGGGGCTGAATCCGTCTTTCCCTTCTTCAATACGAGAAATATGATTATAGTTGACGCTGCTGTTTTGGTATTTTTAATGAGCATTTTTATTGTTTACAAATTGAAGTGATAGGTACATTCAGTGGGATAGTGTATTTCCGCACTGGGTCCTGACCTGAGGGAAGCATTGAAATAGATCCCTGTAACCCCCTGTGGGATAGCGTCAGACAACCGAGCACTCACCTCAGTCTGTTACCATAGCAATAGGGTACTTCATTGCAGAAACTTTGAATTAAGAACATAAAATTCAGGACGAATTTTTTAATGATAAAATCATATTTTTAGATGAACTAAAAGTTTTACGGCACGGGATAAAACACTTCTAATTTAAATCTGCAGCAGAGAAAGATTTGCCCGTCTATTAACGTGTAAAAATTCCAGAGTCCAAAGTCACTATTTAATGTTAAAAAAAAGCACATTTGCTTTTACAAGACTAACAGAGAACAATTAATTTACAATTATTTACAACTCCTTCCTGCCACCTATATTTTACTTTCTCTTATATAATACTAAGCTCATAAAACCCCGGAGTATCATGGCTCACAAATTCAGATTTCAAAATCAGCCAGCTGTCGAACCTTCCCTTTGTATCTCCCTCTGTATATGTTCTTCTTCTTTGGGATTTCTGTGTCACAGGTCATTGACTGATAAACGTACCTTGATGAGAGCTGTGTCTCTGGTAGTCTGTACACGTTGATGGATTGGCATTTCTACCTCAGCTGTTCATGTATTCCAGGTATTTTACCGCTAAATCATCTGACTATGTCACTGCTTTATAATATAGTAAACTAAAAATGGATTGGAGTTTGGTATTTTGGGGATATAGTATAAATTGATTCTCCGAATTATTTTCTTCTCTGCAGGAAACCAGCTACACTAGCTGTCGGACCAAAATGTTACATTGTATCTTGTTCAGAACACTTGATGCTGTCAGGTAGTTCTGCTAGTTTTTTTACTTTCTTAAAGGTGCAGTACATCCAACTTTCATAACAAAAGAGATATTTCAGTACATGCTTCAACTGCTGTCTGAACTTAGTCTGGATCATGGCATAAATCGCGGTGTTTGTGCAGCAACTGAGGAGCTGCAGCATGAAGGCCAATTCCAGCACAAAGTCATCGATATGCACAGATTTATATCCAATATCATACATCCGATACCATATAGAATACACCATTAACATTGGCCATAACAGGATGAAATTGGCCGAGATGACAAACAGTAAAATGATGGATTTTTTCCGATTTTGCATTTCTGTGTCAGACTGAGCGTTCCCATGGGTGTGAGCCCGGAGTCTCCTGCGGGCTCTGCTGCTCACTAAAATGTGTTTGATGGTGAAAACATTGAGCAGCAGAATCAGGAGAAACGGGAGAGCCGGCGTTAGAATGTGGTGGAGGAACTCGATTGTGGCCCAGACAGGAGAGTGCTTGACAGTGAGTGTTACAGCACAAAACCAAGGGGAGTTCCATAGCCAACACCGAGACGTGTACATAAAATACCAGAAAATGTTCTTTAAACAGCTCAGCAAAGTGACTGTTCCCAAAACCACAGCCGCCGTTTTCTCGCTGCAATATTTGTTTTTCAGCTTCTGGCAACAAATGGCCACGAATCGATCAAAGGTCAAAGCAACGGTGTACCAGACAGAACAGTCAGTGGCTGCATAAAGCAGGACTGCGTGGCTATTACACACGGGGATGGACCGCACAAAATAAAACTGGTTCGGATAAACAATGGGAATGTGTCTCAATATCAGGTCGAGGATAATGACCAATAGGTCTGCCACTGCCATAGCCCCCAGGTAACGTCTGATACACGGAGACAATCCACAATCTTTGTAAATCAGGACATAGATCGTCACCACATTAACTGTGAAAAAAGACAAACATACAAATTATACCTCAACCTGGAGTCAGCGTTACCAGTTTGATTGATAGCACAATGAGAGTTTCAAATGTGTCACGGCATTCAGAGATTTATCGAAATAATTGGAGCTGAAATATAAAAGAGAAATGCCTGAAGTACTCACAAAAATGTGACGTGAAACGCATGAAATCCGCCCTCCCCAAACAGACACAGATAAATCCATAAGAACAGAATGGTTTCTGGAACACTCCTTCAGAATCCATCACTCGAGGGCAGACACAGGTCACATCATCCCACTTCTATCCTGAACGTTGCTGTCCTGAAATATTCTATCCCAGTTTTTTGAAGGCAAACAACGTTTGGATAGTTCTGTCTTTGCGTCTCAATTGTGATCAATCATTTGCCGTGATGAAATGTAAATGCAGAGAAAATGTATTCATTACTTTAATTGCCAGAGGGAATATCAAAACCGTGTTTCCTTCTCACTGGAAGGGGATCTCTTCCCTCCGGATCTTAACTTCTGTTCAATTAACTAATGTCAGAAGTTCACAAATTTGGGATGTTGGGAGTAGAATTTTTTAGAGAATGTCGGGTTTAGAATATTCCAAGGATTGTCGGGTATAGAATGGTCCAGGGAATGTTGACTCCAGAATGTTCCGGAGCATTCCCAGCGTAGAACATTCCAGGGAATGTTGGTTAAAGAATGTTCTGGACAATGACAATCCCAGTGAATGCCAGATCCAGAATGCCCTGGGGACTGCAAATAGAGAATGCTCTGGAGAATGTCAGGCGTAGAATGCTCAACGGAATGTCATTGCAGGGAATGCCGGGTAGAGAATTTTTCATGGAATGCCTGGTATCGAACACCCCAGGGAATGCCTGATATCGAATGTTTTGGAGAAGATTGGGTATAGAACGTTTCAGAGAAAGTCAGGTATAGAATGTTCCGAGAATTTCAGTTACAGAATGTTCCTGAGAATATTGGCATGGAATGATCCAGGAAGTGCCGATTCGAGAATGTTCTGGGAAATGTCAAGTATAGAATGTTTTTGTGAATATTGGGTACAGAATATGCTGGAACTGTCATTTATAGAAGCTTCCAGGCAATATCGGGTATAGAATATTTCAGAGAATATCTGCTACAGAATGTTCCACAGAACGTTGTGTACGTCATGTTCTGGAGTATGTCGGTGCAGAATGTTCAGTAGGATGTCGGTTACAGAATTTTCTGGAGAATGTCGTTTACAGAATATGCTGGCAATGTCAGTTATAGACTGTATGGGAAGTTTCGGACGCAGAACGTTCTGGAAAATGACAGTTTCAGAATTTTCCAGAGAATGTCGGGCATTGAATGCCCCGGGGAATTCCAGTTACAAATGTTACGAGGAATGTCAGGTGTAGAATATTCCAGGGACTGCAGTTTATAAAATGTTCTGAGGAATATCGGGTATGCAATGTTCTTGAGAATGTCATCTGAAGAATAATCCAGAATGTCATTTGTGAACTGTTCTGGAGAATGTCGGATATAGAACATTTCAGGGAATGCCAGTCACAGAATGTTCTGGAGAAATTCGGGAATAGAATGATCCATGGATATCGGGTATACAACGTTTGTGGAAAGTCAGGTGTAGAATCTCCCAGTGAGTGTTGGTCGCAGAATATTCCAGAGAATGTTTGGTATAGAATGTTCCACGGAATGTTGGTTGCAGAACGTTGCAGGGAATGTCAGGTGCACAAAGTTCTGAAGACTGTTGTTTGTCGAATGTTTCGGGTATTTTATTTTATACAATGTTGCGAGCAAAGTCGGGTGCAGAGTGTTTCAGGGAGTGCAGGGTATAGAATGTGATAGATTTATAAATATCCATATATCAGAAGCTCTTGTGCCCAATAATTTGATGAGATTCGCTCAGCCGCAAGGTGGTAATCTGTCTCCAAGTTCAACTCAGGTATTATTTTAAACAAAATAGAATAAGATTCAGCCAATATCGTTATCATTTCCTGCAAAATCCTCCTCCGTGGTCAGACAAAAATCATCCCTTATTTGGATAACGAGCTCGACTTTGTTGTCAATTTTGTGTAACCCTCCCAAATGTCTTGGACATGTAGTTCTCAATATTGGTCACACGCTTGATGTAGGTTTGCTGGCTGAGCTGACAAGTTCATTTTCAGACGTTTCGTCAGCACGCTAAGTAACGCCATCAGTCAGTCTCCGAATGAAGTACTGTCGTTGTAGGCCGCTTCATATTTATAGGTTTGGGCTTCCTTGGGTTGGTGATGTCATTTCATGTGGTGACATAATTTCCTATAGTGATGTCATTTCCTGTTTTTTTCACGTTTTGTTAAATGCAACCCAAGTCAATGTGTTTGTTCATGGAATTCTGCTCTAATGCCATGCTTATAGGAATTCTCGTGCATGTCTCTGTTTGGCTTGTCCTAGGATGGATGTGTTCTCCCAGTCGAAGTGGTGTCCTTCCTCATCCGTATGTAAGTATACTAGTGACAGTGGACCATTTCTTTTTGTGGCCAGTGAATGTGCACGTATGCTGTTGGCTAGTTTTCTGCCTGTTTGTACAATGTAGTGTCTGTTACAGATCTTACAAGGTATTTTGTAAATGGTGTTAGTTTAATTTGTTGTCTAATAGGGTCTTTCAAGTTTATTAACGGCTGTTTTAGTGTGTTGGTCGGTTTATGGGCTACCATGATGCCAAGAGGTCTGAGTAGTCTGGCGGTCATTTCCAAAGTGTCTTTGATGTAGGGGAAAGTGGCTAAGCTTTCTGGAGGTGTTTTGTCTTCTTGTTTGCTGTACTCCAAATGATGCAACCGAAACTGAAGGTTTTCAGCTGTAAGAATAAACTGGGTTTTTTGTTTTAACCATCTAACATCGGAGGATGAAGAATGACCTTGTAGGTTTTTTTAAAACCATGATCCACATTCATATTTTGAGGATTCAATATCCCTACCCCATGGCAGAGTGATCTGAAAGTAGAGAGTATATGTTTTAGGAGATTGGAGGAAAATTTAAAATCTTAAATGACTTCTCGGCAACTTTTTTCTAACAAGAGGGTGGTGCATGTATTGAACGAGCTGCCAGAGGAGTGGTAGATGCAAATGCAATTACAGTATCTAAAATAGATTGAACATATGCATGAATATGAAAGGTGTAGAGTGGTATGTACAAAATGCAGGAAAATGGACCACACAGTTTAGGAAACCTGGTAAGCATGGAGGAGTTGGTTGGAAAGGTCTGTTTGCATATTGCATGACTCCAAAATTTTATGACTCTGTAATTCCAATTTCATGGCCAATTATTCATTACCTTGAATTCAGTTAAAGGTTAAACACCATCTTTAAATACTTCCACTGATCGAGCTCCTCTAACTTTGAATCGAGAATACCTGACATTGTGTGCTGGTTGTAGACCACAGCAGCAGCAGAGGAAGAATTGTATTCAACTACAATCTGTAACATTGTGCTGCTATAGTCCGTCAGTCTGCCAGCATTATCCAGCCAATGTATGGTTCAGTGACGAGTGTGGGTGAACATGCAAGGATCATGAGTACCTAAACCTGATGAGAACCCGGAAAGATACTGCATTGGCTACTTACATTCCAGACATGAAAAATAGCATCGAATACAGAGAGAGAAACGATCCCAAAACCAAAGTGAGCGATCGAAGTTCAACTGCCCAGACTTATCCACTCATAAATGATAAGGGACGACTGAAAACATCACTGTCAGGGAAGGCTCCACAAATATCTTCATCTTTGACACTGGAACAGCACTGTACGTCAGTGCAAAAGGCAACAATGTCGTATCTGCACCATGTGGAAAATTTCTCAACTATACCCCTTTCACTGAGAGGAGAGTAATTGAAATCAGGTCAATTACCACTCCCTCATGTCCATCACGATGGTCAAATGGTTGGGAAGTTTTTTTTAAAACCGAACTGTCAACCAGCACAGAAATAACTTGCTCAGTGCTTTCTGATGGGTCTCAAAATGGACAAGGTTCTGACGTGGAAATGTCACTCGATGACTCATCCAGAACAGGCTATTGGTGTGACAGCTAGTGTATGTTAAGAACAATTAAAAAGTGTCGAGATCTCAAATCTGGCGTCAGAACCATTGACCTAAAAGCCTACGCCGATGGAATACACCAGCTTGCTTCCCTTCAGAGGTGGCAACTGGAAATTCCTAGCCGAGTGTATTGGTCAAGTTTCTTGATGCACCAGTATATTAACCTTTTGTGTTAACCTTTTACAGAACAACACGCAGAACTCTCTGTGCTGTTTTTTTTTACAATTTCTCTCCACTTGAACACTCGTTTACTTTTTGAGTATTCTGTTCGAGTGTATGACCTCACATATCCTTGCAATGAACTCCATCTATCTATTTCACCGGGCAAGTTTATTATATTTTTAATCACACCATGCAATCCAACGCATTTACGTCATCATCGCTAAATATTGATTCTAACCTTTTCTCCAAACCATTAATATAGAGAGTGCCGAGTCCAAGGGCAAATACTTGTGGTACACCACTAGTTATATCTTCTGTCCTCATAGATATATATTCAACAAGACTCACCCTATTGTGTCTTAACAAATCACTCATCTCTGAAAAAAAACAAGGTCATAACTTGTGCAAGACATATTTTATATGATAGCCTATCAAAGGTTTATCAAATCTAAATTCACGGTCGATCCGTTAACATTTAATAACATTACTTGTTCCATCGTCAAACAACACAACAAAGTTGTCCCACACGATTTCCTTTTTCAAGAACGATTTTGATTTGTTTGATGCCATTGAGGTTTTGTAAGTCCCTGTTAATTTTTCTTCCCGTTAATAATCGCTAGCATTTCCGAACAAAAAATGAAAAGCTTCCTAATCTGTAGCTTCCTTCTTACTGTCCCCTTCTGTTCGACCTTGAAGCCATTTATCATAGAAACAAGCTGTGAATCTACTGCAATCCTTCTGAGAGTTTGGAGATGTTTAAAAAAATGCCAGGAATATCTCTGTTGCAATTTATGTCAAAATGCCATTAATAGACCACCACCTTAGGGTGGATAGTTTGTCTGTAGTCTCATTCTTTTGTCAAAGACGTTAATCTGAAGGTAAGACATGTGGCATGACCTTTCCTGTTGCTAAGACATGTGAACCTCCCAGTATATTCTCTATCTAACTCGTGTGATAAACAAAGTAAAATGCTGGTTGACATTATCTGCTTTTTCTCCCTTTTCTTGACCTGAAATCGCCAGTTTCATCTTCCAAATATCCCAAAAAACTTCAGCTGCTCTCTTCTGTTTTATTTATTTACACATAGCACTTCATGCTTTTCCTCGTTGTTTACAGGCAATTTATTTTCCTAATCATTTTTCTCCAATTTTATTTGTTTCAAATCGGTCAAATGCTGCATTGGTAAAACTCATTGCAGTTATCTTGCCTACCAGCCGTGCTCATCATTTGGTATGTTATTTTTCGATTGTGCACTTACGTTGACTACTTTTCTTAATTATGAAAGTGTCATCGTCATACAGATTCCTCTTCGATCATTATGAAACATACTTTCAGTTAACTGCCTTTGTTCATCAAACAAGCTTCCCCTTCGTCCTATTTCCCAGCTCACATCGATCAATAAGTAAGTAAAAGTGACTGAGCTGCGAATTAGACACCTTTCTTTTCTCAAGCCGTCAAGCGGTGTGGGAGGGTGAGGATGGGTGGGGGATTCCTCATCTGGTTAAACACATGATCACCTGGACAGTGACAACACTCACTTTCAAAGCATAGCCAGCAAACAAGTTTCAAAGACAAAAGTCACACTTGCACCAAGTGTGATATCCAGGGAAATAAATAACAGTAAAAGCAACACTACGGCACCACTGAATCAACACAGGATGCATTCATGTTTAGCGAATCTAACGGAGGGAAACACATTCGCTTCAAACATTGTGTTAGGCAGCGCTGAAATGTAGAAGGGATGAGGAATACATTAATAAGGATTTGGAGGAATAGACTAAATTGAAAAGTGATGCCAAAAACGAACCCTTATAAGAATGATAACATGAAAATAGGTGTTTGCACAGCAGAGTTCAGTGCAGGTTAATAAACATCGCACTTATGGGCGAATGGGGCAGTTGAGATCACCGAGTATATAGAAGATTGGTGAATGGGACACGGTAAGTCCGTGTGCACAGGGATGATGGATAGCTTGGACAGTGTCAGTCAGTGTTTACAGAGGAGATCGGTGAATGGGACAGTATAGTAAAGGGGTGATGGGTGAATGGGACAGTATAGGACAGCGTGTTCAGGGATGATCAGTGAATGGGACAGTTTCAGTCAGAAAGTACAGGGATGCTGGGTGAATGAGACAATGTAGGGAAGTGAACACGGGGTGATGTGTGAATGGGACAGTGTACGTCAATGAGTAGAGGGGTATTGGGTAAATGGGACAGTGCAGACCAGTGATCCAGGGGTGATGATTGAACGGGGATATGTAGCTCATTGAGTACAGAGATCTTGGTTGAACGGGGCATTGCAGGCCAGTGAGTAGAGGGATAATGGGTGAACAGGATAGCCGAGGTCAGTGATCACAGGGATGATACCTGAATGGGAGGGTGTACGTTAATGATTACAGTAGTGATGGATGATCAGGACAGTTTACGTCAGTGATTACCTTGAGTGATGGGTGATTGGGACAGTTAAGGTCAGTGAGTGCATGGAAGATGCGTGAATGGGGCAGAGTATGTCAGTGAGTACAGGGATGATGGGTGTTCTGGACTGTGTAGGTAAGTGAGCACGGGGTGATGGGTGACGGGGACAGTATCGGTCAGTGAGGAGAGTGGTGATGAATGAATGGGACAGTGTAGGTAGGTGAGTATCGGGGTAATGGGTGAGCGGGATAGTCTCGGTCATGGATTACGGGGTGAGGCGTGAATAGGAGAGTGTAAGTCAGTGAATGCCGATGTGATGTGTTAATGGGGCTGTGTAGGTAAGTGATTATCAGGGGTGATGTGTGAATGAGACAGCGTAGGTACATGAGTACAGGGATGGGGTGAACAGGACAGCGTTGTTCTGTGAGTAGAGGAGTGGTAGGTAAAACGGACAGTGTCGCACAGTAGGTACAGGATGATGGGTGAATGAGACAGTGTAGACCGTGAATACAGGGTGATGAGTGAATGGGACAGTTTAGGTAAGTGAGTGCAGGTGTGATGGGTGAATGGGATGGTGTTGGTTAGTGAGGAAAATAGTAATGAATGAATGGGGCAGTGTAGGTAGGTGAGCATTGGGGTAATGGGTGAGCGATATAGCCTACATCAGTGTGTACAGAGGTGATGCGTGAATGGGAGAGTGTTGGTTATTGAGTACAGTGGAGTTGGGAGAACAGACAAGTGTAGGTCAGTGATTACTGGGAGTGTTGAGTGATTGGGAAAGTTTAGATTAGCGAGTATATGGATAATGAGTAAATTTGGCAGTGCAGGTCAGTGAGTACAGGTGTGATGGGTATACGGGACAGTGTAGGTAAGTAAGCACGGTGTGATTGATGTTTGTGACAGTGTCGGTCAATGAGAAGAGTGGTGATGAGTGAATGGGACAGTGTAGGTCATTCAGCACAGGAGTAACGGGTGAACAGAACTTTGCAAGTCTATGAACACAAACGTGTTAGGTAAATGCGACAATGTCGGTCAGTGTGTACAAGGGTAATGGGTGAACAGGACAGTGTAGGTAAATCTGTACGGGGAGAAAGGTGAGTGGTAATCGCTCTGAATTGTAAGATAGGCAATAGAGTTGAGGATGAGCTGAAGGATATGGACAGTACAACTCGGATGTCACGAAGATTAGTATTGGACAGGTTTAGTCTCGATCTACCACAGATATTGACAATGATGTTTTTTCAGCAGCGTGTCAGAAGCACAGTAATGGAGGAAAGTTTGTGAGAAGATTTGTAGCTCGGGTGCTCGTTGTTGTGGTTCTGTTCGCCGAGCCGGGAATTTGTGTTGCAGACGTTTCGTGTACAAAATCCCATGCAAGGACTGCACAAAACACGACATAGGACAAACAGGAAGACAGCTAATGATCCGCATCCATGAACACCAACTAGCCACGAAACGACACGACCAGCTATCCTGAATAGCCACACACGCAGATGATAAGCAACTTGAATTCGACTGGGAAACACTACTATTATAGGACAAGCCAAACAGAGAACATACAGGGAATTCCTAGCGGCATGGCACTCATGCACGGATTCAATCAATAAGCGCAACGACCTGGACCAAATATACCAGCCACTGCAACGGACAGCTGGTACTGACAACCGGAAGCAACAGATTGAAACCACTACAAACGCCGGAGGAAAGAGAACAGAAGTGCTTCACAGGAAGCTCCCAAGCACTGAGGATGTCACCTGGACTGGGGACGAAACGTCTGCAACACAAATTCCCGTCTCGGCGAACAGAACCACAACAGAAATGCAGGATTTAATTGACGTGGAAGTAGCTTAATATCTTGGTGATAGAATTGAAAGGTGGTAAGAAACACAGTTCAGTGTGAAGTAGAATGCTGAGCTTGTACGCTAAATGGTTCAGACTCAGATATTGGCTATGACAGGAATGAAGTCAGTATGTATGGGAGATAGTGTGTCGAGATTGACGATTTCGGCTCCTCTGGTTTAATTGCACACTCAGAAATGATTACTGCAGGAATTATCATGGAGCAGGAAGCAGAAACAGAAATGAATTTATGGAAACAGGAAACGACACATATTATATCATTGGTGTGATGGTTAGGATAAGTGTTGCACCATTTGGACAATGCTATAATTTCCAACCAAAGGATCAATAACACACTTGCACCGTTTGCGTAATATGCAGAGCACTGCTCCCTCATTGTCTTCCCGGTGTGGAGACTTAAAATTGCAGAAAGGACGCCATACTGCGGTTTTACAAGACATTCACGAGATTACATCCTGCATCCCATGTGCAGATTTAGACAGTAGCATTTTTTGTGTTCCTGTAAACATGTTGCCGATTGGCCAGAGGGAGGAAAGTTGTCAAGCTGGCTTTGTTTCCCTGAGTGTTCTGAGGATTGAGGAGCGACTTCATAATTTCCTGTAAAATATTCGCAATGTTTGTGCGATAATGATCAATTCGTTTGTTGATGAGTCTTTGGCAAGCACGATTGGTCAGTGCTTAGCATTGCTGCCTCACAGCTCCAGGCACTCGGGGTCAATCAGTCGGAATCATATTGAATATCAGAATGGAGGGGCCAAATGCTCACTTCAGATCGTAGTCCCTGCGGATCTCCCTGTACAATTACTTTCTGGATGATCTCCTTTTCATCAATATTAACTTCATCTAATTATTCGCAAATACTTCTTGTGGAATCTATAATCTCCTCTGCAGAAAGTCAGCAATGTTACTAAGACAGCGTCTTCTAAAACTACAAACACATCCATCCGAAAAGTAGAGTGCATTAGACACATCGGAACACCATCATTTACGAGGTCTCCTTCAAGCCACTTGCCATCCTGACTTGGAAATATATCAACATATCATTGTTCTTTCAGGGTTTATCCAGATCCTGTAACTCCTCTCACCCCACCCACACCCCCACACGCACTGGCCACACCGAATGGTATTATGTTTCAATCTACACCAACTAGACTGCTGCAGACCAACAAATAGACGACTGCCATTTTTTCCAGGCAACTTTGGATATAAAATAAACGCTGTCCCAGCCAATAACACACAAAATCCATAGACATGTTAAACTTAATATAAGTTACTCAGTTCACTGGTACTGCTCGGTGATTTTCTCTCCTCCATCCATAATGACAGATACAATGTGTGCTGCTACCCTGGAGCAGGTAACCTGCATAACCTAATGGATACATCGATGGATAACATCCTGGGAGTTGATGGAAATCATACCCACGTCTGCCTGGGAAGTTCCACATCATAGAAAATTCAATATAACTGTGACTGTAATGGCCACTGGAAGCACAGCCCTCAACTTGGTGTGACACTGAATATTTAGCTGGAAGTGGTGACCCAGCTCTGACGTCACCACCTCTTTGAACCAGGCTTGCCTCACTCTGCTATTCCAATTTGTTGGGAATCGTTCCCTGCAACAGTCAGGATTTATCAGGTGAGCACAATCTGCCTCACGTCCTCAAATTACCCCAACATCTTCCTCCTCCGTCTTTCCAGAGCTTTTCCTCTCTGCGGACATTGCTTAGTTTTTCACAGACTTTGCAGGTCCTCATTGAATCTATGCCGCAGCTCAAACACACCCGTGACGAAGGCTTGCACAACACCGACACAACATTTCTGATGGTACAATTGCATTACGTTTCAAAAATACAGGGGATGCCCATTCGCTACTTCGCAAACCAGTCGCCTTTCTTTAATTTTGTACCTTTATGTTCATTTTCCCTTTCTTAAGAAACTCTTTCAGATTTGAAAATTAGACATTTCATCTTTCCATAGAAGTATTTGACAGTGTAGCTCGTACTGAAATTCAGCTTCTCTAACACCATACCCAGACAAAGAAACAGAGGGAAAGGAATTCACTTGAACAGCGTAATGCATATGTACGGAAATAGAAACAATATTCTGGACAAAATGTTAAGGCCGAGAAAAAAGGACTCATCTTTCTTTTCGGTAAGCTTTTAAGACATTTGGGCAATATTGGAAAGAACAGCTGTTCTTGTCAGTCCTGTAATTGCCTGAGTTGAGAGGCTTGCTCATCCATTATGGAGGACAAGGGTGTGGTGATGGAAAAGCACAGCATCAGAGAGGCAGCAGAATTGACGTTTCCAGCATAAGCACTTTGTTAGGTTGTCCTTGGATGCTGCCTCACGGCTGTGCTTTTCCTGCACCAAACTCTTTGACTCTGAACTCAAGCATCTGCAGTCGTCACCTTCGCCGATTCCAGCGGACACTTCAAAGCGAATGACATTTTTGCTTTCCGAAGTCGATATCACTACAATCCTGTGGTGTCCCAAGAAAAGGACATGTGTTGACAGAACAGCAGGTAAAGTTCCCTGTTAAATTTTTACTGGGAGAACTGGGGAGGGCAAAGTACTGGAATACAAATTGCATAGGAAATACGTACAGATAAGTCAGCAGTCGGAGTGAGACTGAGATGGAAACAAGGGATATTGTGCAGTTAAAGATGTCCAGTGTTATTGGTGGGGTAAACATAGAGACACAAGTCAATTCAGGGCAAGTTACTCATGGAGGTTGTGAACAGGTTGTATCCTCCTTTGGCTTCAGGTTTAAATTTGTTTGATAAGAAATAAAGTTTACGAATGGAAATGATTTCAGTTGCATCAATCTTTTCTGAACCTAAATAAATAGGACAGTAATTCGAAGCAACATGGTAAGTAGAGTTAATGGTCGGATAGAGAGACTCACCAGGAACACCAACGATAGCGAGGATAGGAAAGTATCCAGCTTGGATCACCCAAAATGCAGCCCAGATCCGATAGGATAATGATATCCGATCACGGAAAAGCCAGTTAAGACCCAAAGGTAAACTCCTGGACATTGCTGGAACATTCCAGTCTATTGATCTCAGATTCTGATCCATTGTTGTAACGTGCCAGTCTGAAATGTTAAGATTCGGATCTCTTGTCTCCCTTGCACTGTAGCTGCTGATACCTGTTCGTGTCGGAGGTGCTGCTCACGACCATACTATGGAGTAACACATCCAGCGCATTCCCTTATTAATAGGAGTGATAAATCCTCCAGTGACACGTTTTGAATCATAGAGGCTGACATTAATTTCAGTCACTGAACAAACAGCGCCAATTCACTCCTTTCATGTTAACACATGTTCTCTCACAATCAACATAATATTTAGCCAATCTGGGTAAAAGGCATTGCAGAGGATGCGGGAAATATTTATGGAAATAGGAGAGGGAATGACGGAATCATTCTATTCTGGAGTAGTGGTGCTGGAAGAGCACAGCAGTTCAGGCTACCTTCAGACGACACAATAGATTCAGCAGATGATTGAAGAGTTGTAAATCTTACGGAAAATAAAATGATATAAACACTAGAAAAATACCCATTGTTTTCATAATCATCAAATCATGCTGGAAATGTGAAGATTGCAAGTTCTGGAGCAAAGAGTTGCTGTTCAGAAAACATACATTCATAAGCAAAATAAAGCAATCTGTGTTTGTGAATAGAAAGTCGTACCTAGTAGATTCCATTATGTCCTTTGACAGAGTAGGCTGCAGTGTGTGTTTTGAGCTGGAGATCATTATGACTACGTTTGGGAGAAGATTTGTAACTCGGGTGCTCGTTGTTGTGGTTCTGTTCGTTGGTTTTGCTCATACTGGGTATCGGGTCCTTCGTCCTGGTGAGTTGTTGTCTGAGAGTGGCTGTTGGTTTGTGTGATGTTATGAGTCCTAGTGGTTGCAGTAGTCTGGCTGTCAGTTCCGAAATGTTCCTGATGTATGGTAGTGTGGCTAGTCCTTTGGGTTGCGGCATCTCCTCGTTCCATTGTCTTTCCCTTAGGCATCTGTTGATGAAATTGCGCAGGTATCCATTTTTGAGAAATACATTGCATAAGTGTTCTTCTTCCTCTTTTTGCAGTTCTGATGTGCTGCAGTGTGTTGTGGCCCTTTTGAAGAGTGTCTTGATGCAAATTTTTTGTGTGTGTTGGGGTGGTTGCTTTCATAGTTCAGGACTTGGCCTGTGTGTGTCGCTTTCCTGTATGCCTTTGTGTTGAATTCTACGTTCGGTGTTAACTGTACCATCACATCTAGGAATGGGAGTTGGTTGTCCTTTTCTTCCTCTCTGGTGAATCGGATTCCTGTGAGTGTGGCGTTGATGATCCGGTGTGTGTCCTCTATTTCTGTGTTTTTTAATGATTACGAAGGTGTTATCCACATATCTGACCAAGAGTTTGGGTTGAATTTGCGGTAAGACTGTCTGTTCTAACCTTTGCATTACTGCTTCCGCTATGAGTCCAGAGATGGGTGAGCCCATGGGTTTGCCGTTGAGTTGTTCATATATTTAGTTGTTGACTGTGAAGTGTGTTATGAGGCACTGGTCCAGTAGTTTGAGTATGCCGTCTTTGTTGACAGGTTCAACGTCCTGCTGTCTGTTCTGTATGTCCAGCAGGTTGGCTATTGTTTATCTGGCTAGGGTTTTGTCGACAGAGGTGAACAGTGCCGTTACATCGAATGAGACCATGTTTTCTTCCTTGTCTATGTGTATATTTCTGGTGATGTCCAAGAATTCCTGTGTTGATTGTATAGAGTGACATTCGATGGTCTCGTTCCATTGTCTTTCCCTTAACCCGCAGATTATCTTATAGGTCTCAAATAGGTCACCTCTCAGCCTTCATCTCTCGAACGAAAGCAACTTCAAGTCCACCAAACTTTCTTCATAAGACCTTCCTTCCATACCAGGCAACATTCTTGTAAATCTACTCTTAACCCATTCCAAAGCTTCCAAATCCTTACTATAATGTTCTGACCAGAAATGCATGCAATACTCCATTTAGGACGCACCAGGGGTTTTTTCCTAGCTGCAGCACGAACTCGTAGCTCCCAAAGTGAATCCCTCAACCGATGAAACAAACACAACATATGTCATCTCAACAACCCCATCAACTAGGTCGCAAATTTCAGGAATATCTGTACATGGAAACAGACATCTCACTTCCCATCTGCAACATCAAGAATCTTACCATGAACCCTGTACTCTTTATTCCTATTGAGCCATACAAAGTGAATCACCTCACACTTTGACGCATTAAACTTAATTTTCGACCACTGACTATAGACAATAGACAATAGGTGCAGCAATAGGCCATTCTGCCCTTCGAGCCTGCACCACCATTCAATATGATTATGGCTGATCATCTTTAATCAGTATCCTGTTCCTGCCATATCTCCATAATGCTTGATTCCAATAACCTTGAGAGCTCTATCCAACTCTTCCTTCAATGAATCCAGAGACTGGACCTCCACTGCCCTCTGGGGCAGAGCATTCCCCACAGCCACCACTCTCTCAGTGAAGAGGTTTCACCTCATCTCTGTCCTAAATGGTCTACCCCGTATTTTTAAGCTGTGTCCTCTGGTTTGGCACTCATCCATCAGCGGAAACATGCTTTCTGTCTCCAGGGTGTACAACCCTTTAATAATCTTGTATGTCTCAATAAGATCCTCCCTCAGTCTTCTAAACTCAAGGGTATACAAGCCCAGTCGCTCCAGTCTTTCAGCGTAAGGTAGTCCCGCCATTCCAGGAATTTACCTAGTGAACCTACGCTGCACTCCCTCAATAGCCCGAATGTCTTTCCTCAAATGTGGACACCAGAACTGCACACAGTACTCCAGGTGTGGTCTCACCAGGGACCTGTACAGCTGCAGAAGCACCTCTTTGCTTCTAAACTCAATCCCTCTTTTTATGGAGGCCAGCATACTATTTGCCTTCTTCACGACCTGCTGTACCTGCATGCTTACCTTCATTGACTGGTGAACCAGAACACCCAGATCTCTTGTACTTCCCCTTTACCTAAATTGATTCCATTTAGGTAGTAATCTGCCTTCCTGTTCTTGCAACCAAATTGGATAACCATACATTTATCCACATTAAACTGCATCTGCCATGCATCTGACCATTCACCTAAACTGTCCAGGTCACCCTGTAATCTCCTAACATCCTCGTCACATTTCGCACTGTCACCCACCTGCGTATCATCAGCAAATTTGCTAATGTTATTGCGAACACCATCTTCTATATCATTAACATATGTTGTAAAAAGCTGTGATCCCAGCACTGATCACTGCGGTACCTCACTGGTCACTGGAGCTGAGACCAGCTCGGCAGATTAGCTGTGTCCCTGTCTAACCTCCAAAATCCTTCAGCACTATGGACAATTCCACTGACCTCAGTGTCATCCACAACTTAACGAATACATCTTTCTCCGCCCCCTATCGAGGTCATTTATAAAAATGACCAAGGCATGCACAACATTGGCACGGTGTAGAAGACAATCATACACAATTCAGATATTCACATTTCAGATAGGGAGGCCTTCATTCCCACTTTATCGTGAGAGAGCTGCTTCACCTCTTGTCTCCTGAGCTTCACTGAGGCATCATGTGACTATTGTCAAACAATGGCCCTGGCCTATGCTGCCTTACCTCTGTACTCTGTCATCGGCTCACGGTGAGTGAGCTGAAAGCACTGCAATGTTTATTGACGGCTGCAGATCTCACTCACCATTCTCTCTCTGGATGGTAGATCAGCTTCAAGTGAAGTGTTGGATAAGACAGGAGTGGTGAATACTGCTGCGTCAGGAACTCCCCGAGTTGCTACAAGGGATAGAAGACAAACAAATTAGCGTGAGAGAATCATAGGGATGTACAGTACAGAAACATATCCTTCAGTTCAACTCGTCCATGCAGACCAAATATTCCAACACAATGTATTCATACCTGCCAGCACCAGGCCCATATCCCACAAAACCCTTCGAATTCAAATACACCTTTGAAGTGTTGCAATCTTACTAGCCTCCGACATTTCCTCTGGCAGCTCATTCCATTCACGTACTCCATGAATGAAATTGCCCCTTTGAACTTCAAAACCTTGACATGGAATTGGAATTAATTGTAGGGAGGGTGAGGAAGGAGCAGTTTATAATCTACCTAATAGTTTATTCATGTTAGGGCAGTAAGCAGGAAAGACAAACAGAAAATTCCAGAGGAGTTCAGGAGGTCTGACCCTATCTTTGAGCCGATGACTGTTGAAATTTTCATCTTGGGGAACTCTAGCGAATCATATGAGCAACACGTCTCTTGCAGACAGAGTTGTATAATGTTGTCGTGAGTGTTTCTCACAAGAGCATATTATGCAACTGACTACGGTTATGAAGTATCATAGAATCACTAGACTGACAATACCCTTATGGTTAGAATCCCTGCTGTGTGGAAACAGGCCCACTATGTACCTCCGAAATGCAACCACCCCAGGGCCATTCCCCTATCTAATAACTTTGCATTTATCCCTGAAGAATGCATCTAATGTGTGCATCCTTGAACACGATGGTCAATTCACCTGACCTGCACATGTTTGGACTGTGGGAGAAAAGCAATGTATCCAGAGAAGGAATGTGCGAACTCCACACCGACTCTGGTACTATACGGCTGTGGTGATAACCACTGACCAACCACGCCAGCCGAAGATGCACCAATGTTAGATCCTTAGTTGTGTAATGAACCTTTGTGAATGAGTATTGTTAGAGGGCAAAAAAATCCTTAAGAAAACGACTATAACAAGAAATTTAAAGGGTACTTGAAGTGTGACTGTGGCCACTGCAAACACATGCAACAAACTAAAATTGAACCGAAGTCAATTACACTTCCATGAGGAGATAACTAACCAAGGTTCGGTAAATACTCTGAAAGGTCTGTCTATAAAGGAACAGTGAAAAACATTTCCAGGAATCACTCAAAATGGTCAATGAAAGGACAATTCATTGAACACCAAGGTCAGTCCCTCCATCCCTGGAATCATCCTGGGAAACCTTCACCGCATTCTCTCGAGAGCAAGAATATCCTTCCGAGAAAAGGAGACCAAAAGTGCAGGAAACATTCTTGATATGACTTCACCAAGGCCTTAACGCATCCCTGCTACTGTCGTCAAAACCTCTCGCTATGAAAGCCAACATACCATCTGCTTTCTCTACCACCTGCAGCATCGGCAATGGCTGGTGCACAAGGACACCCAGTTCCCACTGCACACTCCCCTCTCCCAATTTACAGCCATTCAGGTCGTAATCTGCGTTCCTGTTTTTGCATTCGAAGTGAGGAACCTCACATTTCTCCAAATTGCACTGCATCGGTCATTGATTTGCCGACTCACTCAGTCTGTCCACAACATGCGAAAGAATCTCTTCATCTTCAACACAGTTCACCCTCACACGCAACTGGATATCATCTGTAAACTTTGAGATGTTACTTTTTGTTCTCACATACAAATCGTTAACCTATATTATGAGCAGCTAGGAATCGAGTGCTGATCACCCTGGCACCTCAACAGTTACTGCCTACCAATCTGAAAATGACCTATTAATTCCTACTCTTCATTTCCCATCTTCCAAGCAGACGTCTATTCAAGCACTTCCACAAATCCACTTGCTTTAGTCTCTTTGGTCGGCTTTATCAAACACTTTCTGCAGGTCTAAATACACCACATCGACTGGCACTCCCTTCCCAAACTCTACCAGGTACATCATTTTAGATTGTAGCAGTAATTTATCCACCCCCGAAAGGTCCTTCCAAAATAGGACATAACATAAACTGGTAAATAATGGAGTTTGTGAGAAGGGCACAAGGATAATTATGTGTGATGTGAAATGTTCATTAAGCTTATAAAGAATGATTTCGGAAAGCAGCATGTTTTGGAACCATTCTGAGAACAGGTTCTTTTAGATTTCCTATCATGTAATGATTCTTAAGTGATCTTGCATTTACTGATCCTCTTGGAAGGAGTGATCACAATCTGCTAGAATTTGAATTTCGGTTGAAAGAGTGAAGAAAGAGCCACA
Organism: Hemiscyllium ocellatum; assembly: GCF_020745735.1. Taxonomy (NCBI): domain Eukaryota; kingdom Metazoa; phylum Chordata; class Chondrichthyes; order Orectolobiformes; family Hemiscylliidae; genus Hemiscyllium; species Hemiscyllium ocellatum. Next base: position 521,044 of record NW_026867548.1, read on the forward strand.
TACAAGAGGTACAGCTTTGGACAATGTAATTATACAGACACGAGGCTCAGAGTGGGCTCAGAGTGGCTTTGGCAAAAAATATTAAAGAGAAGGACTGTTACAGAACTGCGGTGACTGAATTGGTAGATGCAAAATACAGCACAATTAAGGTAAACTTCCTAAGAGGAAGAGGAAATATTAAAATGAGAAAAAAAACATACATGGATGAATAAGGAAAACAAAGATAACAAAAGGATAAAGATGAGGGCATATCATACTCAAAACGTTAGAAACATTCTGGAGAATTGGGAGAACTTTATATGCAAGCAAAGGGTCACAGAAATCAAATCAGTAGACCTAAATTGACCATAAAAACAAATAAGCCGAAACTCTGAATACTGATATCAACAGCTTCTATTATGACACAGAAACGAAGAAAGTACTGAAAATAAATATTGGACCTTCAGAGAACAAAATGATGGTTTGATCGCATGTTCCCCCTTGTGGAACAGCGTCAAACAAGAGGTCATCGAGAGAGATAGGGACAGAGAGGAGGCAGACTCAAAACTTAGATGAGGAGAATCTACTTCACTCAGAAGCGAATCTGTGGATCTCACTGCCACAGAGTTCAGTGGATGCAGAATCAGTCGGCGGATTCGAGAAAGAGATAGATATTCTTCCGATGAAAGGTGTGACAAAGTGTTCTGGGTAGCAGGCAGAATACTGGAGTTGAGACCAGGATAAGATGAGTCATGGTCATGTTAACTGGCGGAGAGGGTTCTGAGGAATGAATTGCCGACTCACACTTCGAAATGTTCCGTTCATGACTTCCCATTACAGATAGGCCAATGACGAGTTATTATCTATTTGCACACGGCATCGTTTCATTGTCTATCATTTTGCAATTAATTAGGATAGCACGGAACTAAATAATTTAGATTAACAGTTGTTACGGACCAGGATCGAGACCCAAAACACATTTTTAAGCACGAAGCCCACACCGTAATTTTTCTATTTCTTTTAGTTAAGTGTATGGTGGATATTCCAGAATTGAATTAGCTGGTCCGACTGTCAAGCTTTAAACAAACATAATTTATTTACAAAATTACGGAATGCAACAGAAAAAAACAGAAAATAGTATACCAGATAAATTATCTTATCAAAAAACCCGACACACTATCCTGATGAATGATGCTGTACTGAAAACACTTACAGCGGTCCCAATAAACACATCCCTTAGCACAAAGAGTAAAAATGAAACAAACCAAGGCTTACATGCTTGAAGCGAGAGAGAAGGAGAGAGAGTGAGAGAGAGAGAGAGAGAGTACTGGCCTCACTTGTCCGGCCTCACTTTCTTCACACGAAACACAGCTTAACTGAATCAAAAATATGAATCTAAACGAAGGGGAGCGACACACTTAGAAGTATCTCCCCTTTGTTTGTGCCCCTGTGTTTTTTAAGTTATGAAAGACTTAGGCCGGAGGCATTATCTGTTAAAGTTAAACAAAAGCATTCCAATGAACGTTTCGAACCCAGAGGACTTGGAGGCTAGCAAACTACCCGCTCTCTAGACAAAATAAAAACGAGGGCATAGTAAAATTGTAAAAAAATACATTGTGACACAATGTAGCTCGTAATCTGCAGGCGTCTTGGTACTGCTGAGAACTTGCAATGCTTCAGTCGTCAATATATGTTAAGGTAGAAATTTGATATTTCTGAAAGAGGTAAATACCCCAAAAAGCTCCGAAGATTTCCTGGTGCTGCATTGGCTTTCAATATGCGTTGTCAAAATTAGGTTATTCACCACTTTAGAACTGATTCAGTTTTGCCTTGGTTTCTTACTTCTCTACCCATTTTTGCATTCACTTTTTTTACACCGTTCCAAGCCTCAAAAACCTCTCCTGAGGGTGAATGATATGTTTTATGTACCTGACCTATGAACTGTCTTTGCATCAGGCAATGCTTTCATTCTTTGCTCGAGACTTGCAGGTGGCAGAGAGAGTACTTCCATAACATTTTTTTCTCAAATTCCAAACAGTTGCCAGTAGGTCCTTCATATACTGAGAATCAACATGCAGGTTAAAATTTTAACACATTATGCACACACCCCAACACCCCTCCACCCCCCACCCCCGCGCCCAACTTAGACGCTGAGAAGGAAAGGGTTTGAGGCATGAAGTTGAGGCTAGCTATAATCGAATTAAGCAAGAATCAGAGATTGTAGATTGAGAGCAGCTGTTTGTGAGCAAATGCACATCTGACTTTGGGAGTCATTCACAGCACAATTGCTTTGTTCAGGACACGCATGTCCCTGTGAAAAAGAAGGACAAGAACGGAGGAATTGGGAACCTTGGAGAGCAATTTATCAGATTGGTTAAAAAAAGTATAAGCAAGCGGGTAGCAAGGCAAAGACTAAGTCCGCACAACAAAAAAGAATGAGGTCATGTGCAGAACCGCAGTAACTGGGTGAGATCCTTAATGAACTCTTTGGAGTAGTCATCTCCAAAGAAAAGAACATGATGAATAACGCTGCATAGAACACGTCTGTTTAACAAACATTTTCTTCCTTTGTTTAAGAAGGGAAACAAAGATAATTTGCTTAATTATTCTGTGTTGGTGAGGCAAATGTCTGTGCTGTGGGGGCTGTTGGAGAAGAGACGAAGTGACCACTAACATTCAGACTTGGAGGCAAATTGACTTCTTACTGATAGCCAGCTTGAGTTACGATCGAAAAGATCATCTCTCACCGAGTTGATTTTATTTTATTGAGGTGGAGACAAGAATGTTTGATGAGGGAAGGGCATTGGATCTTTTCCACATGGACGTTTATAAGTCAATTTTATATTATACCTATGGGAGTTTGGAACAAAATGGAGATTCTCGTCGGTTCTGGGGTGTGCTAAATAGATAAACTGACTTGGTTCTAGAAAACAGAGAGTGTGATGGAAACGTAGTTTTCAGAACAGAGATAGATTACTCGAGGTATTCCGCTGATATAAGTTCTATGATCTATGTTCTTTCTGTTCCCTATAAATGACTTGAAAGTAAATGCAAGTGGGAGGTCTGATTAGTAAGTTTGCGGATGACACAAACTTTGTCTTAGTTGCAGATAGTGGTCAGAATTGTCAAAGGATACACTCGCATATAGACAGATTGCTGAATTAGGTTGAGAAATCGAGCTTAATCTGGAAATTGTAATTTGATGCCGTTTGTAAGATCAAGTTTAGTTCGTTAATTCTTGAATAAATGGCAGAACTCTTAGCCACATTGACATGGAGATTGGGTGCAATGGTCTCCAAATCGCGTACAGTGCTAAATCGCACAAATAAGGTGGTCATGAAGGCATACAGCAAGCTTGATTTCATTGGCCGGGATACCAAATATAGGGCAAGTGTTGCAACTTCTGTGGTTGCAGGGTAATTTGCCATGTCGCTGCAGGAGGTGATGTTGAAAGTGAATGTGGGCTGGGCCAGTGTGGCCTTGATGGAATGGTACCTGCGGAATACAGACAAGCGAGAATGAAGTATGTGACTGGTGTTTACATCACCCAGAGGAGTCAGAAATTGTGGCTACTAATCCAGAAACAAATGTAGACGTCATACTCAGCATATCGGTCAGGATTTTAAAGAGGAAATCAGATGAATTTTTTTTTTATCAGTGACTGGACGAGATATATCCCAAATAGTAGTTTTTTTTAAAAAAAATCAAGCCCTCTTTATTTCTTGACGACTGTTTCCATTCGTTAACTGAAACGACAATTTGTCCATTAATTGGTCATCTGATTATGGAAGTTTGCTATGTGCTTGGTCGCATCAAAGTACCCTGAGAATTTTCTGTTTTGACAACATTGGACTGAGTTGTTTGAATTCCAGTAACTACAATCATCTGATTTAATTTTGATCTTTCCGACTTCCCAACCCCTTCCCCAACCCAAAAACCTCTCCGACCAAATTTGGGAAAAGTGGTCTGCTGCCGTCTGTTAGATTCTATGAAGTGCAAATGATGCGAACTGAGTTAGAATGTCGTGTAATGCAAATGATTACGTGTTTTGGCCTGAGATTTGCAGAAACCTTTGTCTTCACACTATAATAAGTTGAAGGAAAGTTTTCAGTGCATGCAAAGCAATACACCGTTTCAATAGACAATAGGCGTAGGAGTAGGCCATTCTGCCTTTCGAACCTTCATCACCATTCAATATAATCATGGCTGATCATTCTTAATCAGTATCCTGTTCCTGCCTTATCTCCATAATCCTTGATTCCACTATCCTTGAGAACTCTATCCAACACTTTCTTAAATGAATCCAGAGACTGGGTCTCCACTGCCCTCTGCGGCAGAGCATTCCCCACAGCCACCACTCTCTGGGTAAAGAAGATTCACCTCATCTCTTTCCTAAAAGGTCTACACCGTATTTTGAAGCAGCGTCCTCTGGTTCGGCACTCACCCATCAGCGGAAACATGTTTCCTGCCTCCAGAGTGTCCAATCCTTTAATAATCTTATATGCGTCAATCAGATCGCTCTCAGTCTTTTAAACTCAAGGGTATACAAGCCCAGTCGCTCCAATCTTTCAGCGTAAGGTAGTCCCGCCATTCCAGGAATTGACCTCGTGAACCTACACTGCAGTCCTTAATAGCCAGAATGTCTTTCCTCAAATTTGGAGACCAGAACTGCACACAGTACTCGAGTTGTGGTCTCACCAGGGCCCTGTACAGCTGCAGAAGAACCTCTTTGCTTCTATACTCAAACCCTCTTGTTATGAAGGCCAGCATTCTAACAGCCTTCTTCGCTATCTGCTGTACCTGCATGTTTACCTTCATTGAATATTGCACAAGAACTCCCAGATCTCTTTGTACTGCCCCCTTACCTAAATTGATTCCATTTCGGTCGTAATCTGCCTTCCTGTCGTGAAAAGTAGAAATATTTATCTGGTGGTCAAATGCTGCCAACGAAAAACTGTCACATATGGGCACTCATGTGCATGACATTGAAGGATTAGTTTGAAAAAATACACATTTTTATAATTTTTTTTAGTTGTGTCAAATTCGGGAGCATTACTAGTTTCATGTTACAAAGCTGATTCATGCAATATGACCCTTTTCTCCCATATTTCCGAGATATGAAGCCCCCAAGGACGTCAGGACACAATCTTAACTGGGGGTAACTCTTTTCTTCGCTCATGTTTAGTATAGGAGACAATCTTGCGTGCATGTGTACATTTGTGCGCAATTTCAAAACAAAAACAAACTTAATGATTTTAACAGAAGATACCGATATCTTCTCATCTAGATTTTCTCATCATTCAAATCGATTTCAAAAGCGAATCTTCTTAAAGTGAGTTTTTGCTCCTGATAGAAGAGGTGAAATCTTGAGAAACAATCTCTCTCACAGGTGGCTGCCATGAATAGATAAAGCAGAGTTGCGTGTTGTTTTTTTTTCTGTCAATGGTAATGCACGTCAGAATGTCTGAGCTGCAGAATCATATTGCTGTGTGTGCGTTTGCTGAAATGCTAAAGTCATACCCAGTCATTCAACTGGGCTCACTGTTTATAACATTTCGTTCTCAGCTCGGAGAAGTAACTGAAAGCATCTTTCAACTTACCTCTGAATTGTGATTTTTGACACTGCATAAATACTCATAGTCGCGCATGAACTGATGAGTTGCAGCATGAACCAGTTTTCCTGCAGATGAAATAATTGGGTTATTGGAATTGAAACTCATCGAACAGCTGCCACCTTAAATTTGCACGAGTACAACACGTACTTACGCATGAGCCACGACTGGTTGAAACCGGCTGTAGCGATGAACGTTATCCTGCTCTTCCTTTTTGCGTCACCTGAACTAATTTCCTTGCTGTGGGGTCGAAGTCCAATGTGTCGGACAGTCAATATAATAAGGAGCAAAATAAGGAGGAATGGGAAATATGGAGGTTGAATGTGGTCAAAAATGTCAACTAGTTTGCATGCAACTGATGTCTTTGAACAGTTTGGAAATTTGCTCACTGACCTGGCTTTGTTTTCTTAGAAGTTTCGTCACCATTTTCAGTAATATGCGTTAGATTATTCACAGTGTGGAAATAGGCTCTTCCGCCCAACAAGTCCACACCAACCCGGCGAAGCACAACCCACCCAGACCCATTCCCATATATTTACTACGGGCAATTTAGCATGGCCAATTCACCTAACCTGCACATTTTTGGATTGCAGGAGGAAACCAACGCAGACACGGGGGAGTGTACCATCTCCATACAGAGAGTCGCCAATTGAACCCGCGTCTCTGGTGCTGTGAGGCAGCAGCGCTAACCACTGTGCCGCCATACTATAGGTGAGACACTGCTGAAATTGTTCTATCCCGCTTTCTAGTTGTGTATCTTACTTTGTTGTGATAACTGATATGATTTCCGGTTCTGTGTCTGAGAGTTTGGGAAATGGGGGCCAAAACTATATGTGTATTAAAGGAGTTCCGGTATGAATGCCGGGCCTTGAGGATTTTCTCCATGTGTATTTAATTAGTCGGTCCAAGGATGGATGTATTCCCCCAGTCAAGGCAATGTACCTCTTCGTCTCTGTGTGTGGATACCTGTGACAGTTGGTCCTGTATTTGTTAAATCGTTGGCGCACATGTATCCTGGTGGGTATTGTCCTGTCAGTTTGTCCACTGTAATGTTTGTTGTAGTCTTTAGGACATTTTGTGGATAACGTTCGTTCTTCTGGTTGTGGGTATGTGGTCCTTTAAATTCATTAGTAACTGTTTAAGTGCGGTGGTAGCTTTGTGGGCCAGCATGATGCCTAGAGTCTGGAGTATTCTGGCCATCATCTCAGAAAAGTCTTTGATGTATGGTAAGGTAGCTAGAATCTCAGCGCGTGTTGAGTCATCCTGTTTATGTCTGTTGTGCAGGAATCGACGGACTGCACTTATAGGATATCTATTGTTCCTGAATATATTGCATAGGTAGTGTCCTCGCCTTGTCGAAATTCCTGGATGCTGCAGTGTCTTGTGGCTGGTTTAAATGACATCCTGATGCAGCTCCCTCTGTGGGTGATTGAATAGTTGCTACTGAAGTTGAGTATCTTTTCAATCTCTTTTATGTTGCATGACTAGCTGACGCTGTTCAGAATATGAAAGGGTCCACATACGAAATAAAGAGAAATGTCTATCAAACAGCATTATACACAGACTATTTTTTATAATTACAGGTGTTACTCTTTGTGTGCAGTATTTCCTTACCTGCTCCTGGCAATAGATGGTTAGTAAGTGATCAAAAGAGAAAACGACAGTCAAGCAGGGAAATCAGTGTCAGGAACATAGACAATATCAATCAATAGATGGCATTCATTTCAAAACCTCCTTCAACTCTCCCAAAGACATAACGACCTTGGGCTTCCTCCACCATCATAATAAGGCCTCACGCAAAATGGAAAGAGATCAACTCATCTACGACCTCGGGAGCTTACAAACTTATGGTCTTGCCATTCACATCAAACGCTTACAAATCCTCCTAGCACCCACTTCATCCCAGTTACAGCCTCGACACCTGGTGTAATCTGTCCATCCCACCTCCCACTCTCTACTCAGTTCCAAGTGATGCACTTCTCCATTAAGACCTTTGTATTGCCTGACAAACATCTCATTTGTACTAAACCTGAAAAGGGAACTGAGACATGAATCGAAGTGGACTGTGAAAAAACGTTTCAAAGAGGTGGTTTATACCATTCTTTTTCCAAATAGGCAATTAATGGTCTCTTGGTTAGGAACGCTCACATGACAAGAATGATTTCAAGCCATTTAGAATTTGTGAGATTCTGGAAACATCAAACAGACGAAAATGCAGTTTTGAGATGCAACTTATCAACAAATTACTGAAAGAACGAATGAAGCTGCAAATCACAAACAACAACAGACATTGCTGGAAAAACCCACCACGTCTGGCAGCGCAGGTGGACACAAATCAGGGTTGATGCTTTGGATCCAGTGACTCTCCAAAGAACTGATGAAAGCTCGGAAAATGATTTATGTATAGAATGTAGAGAAACGGGAAAGGGTCAGGAGTACACAATTGGTGGAGCTAACGAGAAGAGAGCGAAAGCATTACTGTTGAACAGACAAATGAATGGATAACAATCACCTCCTGAAAATGTACAGCTTCTAATGGGGATTACTCCTGTCTAAAAATGCGGTTGCGAATACTTGTAACGATATTAAAACAAGGCCTGGTGTGTGATGGCGGAGGAAAACGTAGGGAGTTTGTCCATGCCCTAAAATTGTTGAACTCTACATTGAGCACAGCAGTCTGCAGAGTGACCGAGGAGGAAAGGTAGGTGCTGTTCTTCCAACTTTTGCTGAACTTCACGGAAGCGTTTCAGCAAGCATGCAACAGAAATGTTGGCCAAAGAAAAATTGGCGTTCTGAAGGGACAGGTAACGGAAAACACAGGGATTTTGTGGTCAACGAAGCAGGATATCTCTGCAAGGTAGAGCACACAACATTGATCAGCAAATAAAGAAGACTATACTCATATACTGAGTGAAGTGCAGGTAAGCCCATGGTTCTTCTGGAAGGTATGATCGGGCACATAGGTACTGAGGAGGGTGGAAGTAATCGGGAAATCATTATATCCCCTGTGGTTGCAGGCGAAGATGTCACAACACGGTGGAGGGTGGTATCTGGAGTGAATGAGGAGTAGACCAGGGTTTGCGAGAGGGAATGTTTCTTGCGGAAGGCTGACAAGAGAGAACGAAGTATATGTCTGGTGGTGGTATCCCGCTGGAGGTGGCAGAAGTGTTGGTAAACAATCCTGAAATAAAATGCAAATCATACTCACCACGTTGGTTTGTATTTTTCCACAGAGGGCCAGATGCTTTTCTTTGTTGATCTTTGGCTGAACGAGAATGCTGCCAATTATCATTTTAAAATAAAGAACTTGAATTCTCTTCAGTACTTGAAGACAGTATTCATTCTCCAACTGACATAATATTTTATGTGATAGTTTGTTACAACTGGTAGTAGAAGCTTGCTTTATGTATTTTACCTGCTGTGTCTTTAACGTTAGTGCGGTTGTACAGAACACAATAAAAGGTGTGTATTTTGGATCAGTCCAGAGCCCCTCGAAGCAATTCGAGAAAATAGCACCGACCTTAACTTTCCTAGCTGTGTTAAGCAGACGTTAAGTGAATATCGCAAGATGTAGTGCAGCTGACCAATCCACTCAGCTTTACACCAAACGGAATTCAGTTGCAAGTTTTCAGAATGAAACACAAACAAAAGAGAACAGAATATAGAATAAGTAAGCTGTTCGAAAACCCAACGAGTTATCCAACTTAATGATGCTTTCCCAAATACTTGCAAAGATCTCCTTAAACATCCAATAGCAAAAAAGTAAAAGTCAAAACACGTCTTACAGGAGAGATGTCAAAGACAGGGAACATCAGCAAGGACCTGTTTCTTTGCGTCCAGCAGCTTCACAACTGAGTGCTTGTCCAAACGAAATCAAACCACAGAAAATCTTATCTGGTAGAAATGGCCACTCCCCTTTCATTGTACAAGTGCTTTGTTTGGAACTTGAAAGCTTTTCAAGTAGATCATCTCCAGACATTTCGGAACTTGTGTCTTTACGACCTGCTGAAAAAAAAATGCAAGGGCAACATAACCATGTTAAAGGAGTAGCATTGTCACACATTTTGCAACGTTCGCAAGATCTTAGAAGCATTATAGAAACACAAGAGCTTGAAAATATTCATATTATAAAATGTAAACATGGGTGTATTTAAAAGTTTGAGATTCCTTTTACTACAGTCCATTAAAAACGCAATTAAATTGCCATTCAGTGGAATATTGACCTCATTTGAGATGTGTCATTGATACTGCCCACCGCACAGGCAAAATATAATTTTGAACTTAGAAACATTTGGAACATTTCTGGCGAGTAAGGCTCCAGAAGTGTCTTCTTATCTAGAAATTCTATCAATATTCTTTAAATAATCCTTGTTTCCAATGGAACTCAGTCTGCATTTTTGGCGCTGTTGTTCCTTCTTAACTTTACGTGAAACCAATGAGATATTCATCAGTATGAATCCAGAAATAGAAGTCCTAGATTAGACAATTGAGTGAAACAAATAAATCAAACATCTACCTGTAAACAACGCAGCATTGATAGAGATATCCAAGCAAATATATCAACTGATTACTCTTACACGTCTTGTTCTCAATTTTTGAAGTCGTACGAAAAGAATAAAAGCTGCTCTCTACATTTAGAGCTAATTAACGTTGAGATTAATCGCAAATATAGTGTCATAACAAATGTTTTTTTATATTCTATTTATCACAATCTTACCTCTCACTTCTTCCAATTTGACACCTGAGTGTTCCCTCTCTGCAACGAGAGAGGGAATTACTCGATAATTACTCGAGTAATTGCAATTACTCGATAACTTGATCTTAACTTGTAACAGCATATTGACGTTAGATGAACACAGAGATACGACTGGATATTGTCACTATCCGAATAGGTAATTGAAGAGCTGAATTCGACATGAGCGGTTATTTGACCTTCTCCTATATTTTAGCATTCTATGCAGTTTTTCATTGTGTTTTTGTTTATTCTGAACAAACACTGGCATTTCTGGTGGAGCAGTGTGGATATAATTATACATTGTATGTAAACACATTTTGTATTTGAAGTAGAAAAGTTTTGTTTTTGGACACACTATAGGGATTTGTTTTATCTGTACAATCCAATGAGCTCTGTCAAACTTGAAAGGTCTAATGGGAAGAAAGAAGAGAAAATTTCCACTGAAATTAATTTGTGCCAATAGACTCTGGGAGTTTTTGATTATTTTGCTCTGTAGTTTATTTGTGTTGAGCATCAAATATTTTCCTGTTGTAGTTATTTGAGAGAATTACGAGTTCGGAACATGAATACCCAGATTCGCAATGAACCATATCCAAATTTTAAAAGTCATTCAAAATTCCAACGGATTAGATGGCAATAAATTATATTCGAATGCCAGCAGTTATACTTTCTCAATTATTGATAAAAGCCGGGAGGGGTTGTCCTTGTACAAGGAGAATGCAATGTCCTCACTGCAATGAGACGAGTGTACAGCGAGATGGGGTGTGCTTTATTTCTCCCTCCAATGCTATTTTGATTTGATCTTTACACTCCCCTTCACTTTTTCGTTTTACCTCTGCACTTCTGCTGGTGAACTCTGCTTTTGAACTGTTCCGTGGTCTCAACCATATATAGCTGACACCAGGGCACGAGAATACTCTCAGTTCAGAGGAGTGACTCCCACTTGTCTCCAGCCAGTTTACTGTGGGACAATAAATAAATACAAGCTGATAGTTGAAGGAACATATAATTGCTGAGAAATAGTGAAACGATGTGCGCATTGAATCCATTAATAAAGTGGAAAGGGGGGGACCACTTGTTCGGATAAAGTAAGATTGAATGATTCACAAACAAATGGCGCTGAGGGAGTTGGAAACAACGTAATTCTAGCTTGCATTGTCTTTATAAAATCATTGCTGATCTCATTATAATGTCAAATCCACATTTCCTGACACCCCAACAAGATTTCACTCCATTGTTTGTAAATAGGTGGCAATTTTGAATGAAGGATGGTTGATTTTCCCAAAATCTAACTCCGGCACATTTGGGAAAATTAACTTCTTTTATTTGTAAAACTACTCAGAATAAAATGCAACTGGAGGAGTTGAAGAAAAAACTGTAAATTGTCTGGCCCACTGCACCAGTTCCCTAATTTGATAAGATCTGGGATGATTTGGCTGTGGTGACATCTCCACTGTCCTGCCTGTCCTGATGTCCTTTGAGTCCACGACCGAAATTCTGAAGACGCTTATTTTTTGAATGAACACATTTTAAACCAGTAGTACCGTGACCTGTGAGTGTTGCCCTCACTTGCAGTGCAATTTCACTGTCAAAACTTAAACAAATCTTCGAATCTTGAAAGATCATGCCATACTTATAGTTGCAAACGATTCATGTTCTGATTAATGCTGAACATTTCATCTTTTTAGATATTAATGTCACTTGGAATCAAGCATAGAATTACAGGGTTAACGTGAAAATTATCTCAAGCTGTAACACATCACGCCATCTTAGGTACCAATTACCATGATACAAAAAAAAAGAAATTCACGTCAAAAATAGTTAGAGAAACAATAATTAAACAGCTAAGTAAATAAGAAAGGTAAAGAAATCGACAGAAGTTTACATTAAAAAGTCGTAGTTTCAACTAGACTGATAAAGGAATAGGTAGAACGTTCAACAGTCTTTGATGACTCCTGCGCTTATCTCGGTCAGCTGTCTGTTCTCAGCATCAACCCGACATATGACCATCTCTTCTGCTGATACTGCAGAAGAGATGCTTCCATGAACCGCTGAGAGATCAGCTGATATTTTGCTGATAGACTAGGTTGAGAGGAACCATGAACCGTTGAAAACCAGCCAGCCCTGAGCCGCCCAAACTCCAGACAGAGAGACGCCATGGGAATGCTATGAGCCACAGAGACGACAGGCTGGAACTTCTGTTAGTCCCTAAAACCACAGGCTAAGCCCGCCATAAGCTGCTGAGAGAGAAAGCTGGGACTGCCTTAAGCCGCTGGGAGATGAAGCCAGGACTGCCATGAGCAGATGAGAGACGAGGCTCGGACCACTGTGAACTGCAGACAGAGCAGGCAGGGACAGCCATGGCCTGCTGAGATACCAGGCTGCTAAGCCAGGCTGAAAGCCGCCCAGAGACCAAAGGAAAAAAAGGCAAGAAACAAGAGAAGGGAACAGAAAAGAACAGAGGAGTTCCGGTTGGAGATTCCTACTCCACCGCTGTTGTACTCTCGATTATCAACTTGTTACTAGTAAGTGCGACCGCTATGGCTGTCACGGTGTGTAGCTAGAAGCAACTGTCCCCACTTTAATGGAAGGGCGAAAATTCATTACATCTACATATGTTTCGTTAAGAGGCATTTGGATGGGTATATGAATAGGAAGGGATATGGGCCGGGTGCTGGCAGGTGGGACTAGATTGTGTTGGGACATCTCTTCGGCATAGACAGGTTGGACCGAAGGGTCTGTTTCCATGCTGCATATCTCTATGACTCTATGACACTGTCCTGTAAATTTTCTGCTTTCATTAACTAGGACTGTGTTGTTTGACCACCAGCAGCTACAGTCAGCTGTTTTATATTATTACTTTGGACTTCCCAAACCCTTCCTCAATTCACAATTGAAGAAATGGACTGCTGCAATCGATTGGAGTCCATGAAGTGCAAATATCACAGCCTTGGTCCACCAAAGTCCAACATCAGCACCTCCACATATTAAGGGGAAAATGAGAAAATGTCTCGGAACCTGGAAATTTTAATTTGTTTATTATTATTAGCGAATTTCTATCAATGGATCTTTAATATCGAAAATAACATGACACTTGACATATACGTGCACATAACGTTTATGTCGAACATTTTCTCTCGTATTTCACACATATGAAGCCTCAATAAAGTAAAGATAGAATTTTAAAGTTGTTTTCTTTTTCTGACGTTTTATTTGTTCACATGTGCATTTATGTGATTGCTTGTGTTTTCCATAACGCGGTGTCATGTGATTTTTGACTTTGTCCACTAGACTCTACCACAGGCACCTCCATATATTAAGGGGAAAATAAGAAAATGTCTCAATCCCTTGAATTTATTTTTTATTATCAGCGAATGTTGCATTAATTGTAATTTTAATGTCGACCTTAACACATGTTGCTTGACAGCTGCGTGCATACGAGTTATAATGCGAACAGTTTCTCTTTATTTTCTTTGACATAAAGCCCCAAGAATATCAAGACAGAACAGTAAGCTTTTGTTTTATTTCTGACTTTTTTTTAGAAGAAGCAATCTTGGTGAGCACATGTGCATTTACGTGTTTTAAAATAAAACACCTTAAACTGTTTGTCACTAGTTTTGACAGAGACAAAACATTCAGAATTTAAACAGACATCACTCAACTCCGTTTCAAAAGGAAATCTCCTGATCGTGATGTTTTGGGCCAGGGAGCAGAGACTAAACATTGAGAAACATTTTTTTCACAATTGGCTGCCACGAAGTTTTAACGCAGTAGGTTGATTTGTCTGTAATTGGTATAAATTAACAAGCCTGGGCATCGTGATGATACACATGTCAAAGTTGCTGAGCTACAGATTCATGGTGCTGTCTGTGGGTTGATTGAAGTGTTACAGTCGCATCAAGTTATTCAGCTGCAATCACAGTTTATTACATTTTGTAATAACCTTAAATAAGTATGTGAAAGCATCTTTCAATTGACCTCTGAATTTCGTCTGTGCCACTGCATAAATACATGTATTTGTGCATGAACTTAAGAGTTGTAGCATGTATGCGCTTTCCTGCAGAATAAACTTTGGGTCATTGAGATTGGAACCGATCGAATAGCTGCCACCTGAAATTTGCACAAGTAGAAAATGTAAAATGTACAACAGCCATAAAAGGACGAAACTGCCTGAAATGGCAAATAATAAAACAATTGACTTTCTCCTGCTCTCCATTTCAGGGTCATGTTTACTAGTTTCATTGCTGTTGGATCGGAGTCTCCTGCGGGCTCTCGTGGCAACTATAATGTGTCTGACAGTTACTGCATTAAGCAGCAAAATAAGGAGGAAAGGGAGGCATGGGGTTTGAATGCGGTCAAATGTTTCAAACAATCTCCATGCAACTGCTGTGTAATAGACATCTTTTATGCTGCAGTACCAGCCTATTTTATCAATTATATATAAGGGCTCATGAATGAAACAAAATGGAATGTTTATCAAACAGCATAGCAAACACACTATTCCTATAACTATAGATGCTACTTTTTCTGTGCAGTATCTCGTTTTCAGCTTCTGGTAGCAAATGGTTACGAACCGATCAAGGGTGAAAGCAACAGTCAACCAGACGGAGCAGTTTCGGGAACAGTAGATGAGAAGAATTATCAGACGACATCCTGTTGTGGTGTTCAATAAACTAGCTGGAAAATAAATTGCCAAAAGCCGACTTAAAATCACTGCAACGATAATAACAAAAAGATCCATAGCTGCCATAGATACAAGGTATCGGGTGATGCATCCTGACAGACCACATCTTCCTCGGGAAAGTAACACTATCGTCACCAGATTGGCTGTAAGAGACAAAGTGCCAAAGAAAATGAGTGTGAGTTGGACAGTCACAATCAGAGATAGCGTCATACAGGCAGTAAGAGGAAACAGAAAAATGACACTGTTAATTCGGTGAAACGATAAAACAAAATCCTTTCCATATATGTTGTATGTAAACATGAAAATAAGTCTTTTATTCATGCAATTTTAAAGGTTTCCTGCCAAGAATATCTGTCACAAATAATAATTGAACCCAGGATGCAAAATATTTCAGGATCTTTAAGTTTCGAAACTTCCTATGAGATACATAGGAATTGAACTCCATTTCAGTTCCACGTAGACAGAGTAACGGTTCTGAAATGGTTATAGAAAGCAGGTTGAGTCACATCTGATCATGCTAAACAATAACAATAGGCTTAGAAGCAAGAAAACCACCTCTATCGCTCAGAGGTAAATGCTGTTTCAAACAACTTAAAACCAGAATTGGGATATTCACTTATGAATGCCCAAAGTTCAATGTCATCTACAGCTCATCAAATTCTGAAACACATAGATTTGCTTTAGGAATGGTAAGTGGCAAATACTCGTACCACGGAAGTGCCACGGAATTGCCAGCTGAAAAGAAACAATATAGTGCATGCTTGGGGAGCTCAATCGATAAATTCCAATTCTTGCACATTTTTTGCAAGGCAGAACGTGAGCAATACAACGTTGACATTATGTACCGAGTAGGAGAAAGTGAGGACTGTAGACGCTGGAGATCAGAGCTGAAAAATGTGCTGCTGGAAAAGCGCAGCATGTCAGGCAGCGTCCAAGGAGCAGGAGAATCGAAGTTTCGGGCATAAGCCTGAAGAAGGGCTTATGCCCGAACCGGGGAGAAAGTGAGGTCTGCAGATGCTGGAGACCAGAGCTGAAAATGTGTTACTGAAAAAACGCAGCAGGTCAGGCAGCATCCAGGAAACATGAGATTTGACGTTTCGGGCATAAGCCCTTCTTCAGGAAGGGCGTATGCCCGAAACGTCGAATCTCCTGTTTCCTGGATGCTGCCTGACCTGCTGCGCTTTCTCAGCAAAACATTTTCAGCTCTTATGCCCGAAATGTCGATTCTCCTGTTCCTTGGATGCTGCCTGAGCTGCTCCGCTTTTCCAGCAACGCATTTTGCACCTTTGATGTGTAGAGTAATAGAATACAGAGCATGTCTGTATCATAGACAATACGCACTTCAGAAATTCAAAAGGACCGCTGTGAGAGAACCCTCTAAATCCTGACCACAACCCGAAAGAAGAGCAAAGACAGCATATCACTGGGAATAGCGGCACCTGCAAGGTCCACTGCAAGCTAATCATCACCCAGACTTGGAAACATATTACGTGTCCTTCAGGGCTGCCATGTCAGTATTCTGTAACTCCTTCCCTCATCAGATTTAGGTGTGTATGCATAAAATGAACTGCACTGATTTAAACTGTCAACTTAAGACATGAAGGCAAAAAAATACAAAACAAAGTCTAGAAATAAAAAGTTTTCGTAAAGGAATCGAGTTAAATGCAATAAAGAGATGTGAGCGCGAATACAACTGTACTAAATACCTGAGGGAACCAGATTGGGACTGTATGGAGCTCCTGCAAAACGAGAGTGAATCCCATTGATTGCCATTGCTCACTGTCTCGGAAAGTGAGCTAACATTCTTTTTGAATGCATGAACAACAAAAAGATGTAAACCTATTACAATGGTCCAATGATTAATTTACAAGTTTATCAAACAGCTGAGAATATCCTTTTGCGAACACGCATTTTAACATTAGTATGTCAAATATATTGTATTCTCATCACTTACCTGGTACTCCGAAAGCTGCAAGGGCAGAGTAATAGATTAAAAATATCACCGATTTTGCAGGAGCATGCATTTTAAATCAGAATACTGAATTGCTTTCTTCTGGCTTCTGAAATAAGGAAAACGGTGTACCTATTTATATCTGATGTTCGCCACTGGAGACACAATTTTTTCTGATCATCGTTTGTACTTCGTACAGCCCTTATTGGAGCAAAACACATTCATGCAGTTATCTTCCCGCAATAGGAACTAATAGAACAGACCATGCATGAGTGAAAGAAATAAGCTGAGTATGTGAGATAGAGTGGTTAAAGTGTTTAAATACGTTACAGAAGGAATTTATGGGATGTCAATAGATTTAAACCTTTGAAACTATTAACACCAGAGCAAATGTCAACACAAGGCAAATTCTAGAATAAATCCTACTTAGACAGATTATTGACCTTTATTTACCTTTACTTATAACTTTGAAATTCGTAGCTGTGGTGGTTTCAAAATATGCAAATGAGACTTCGGGGCATCGTAAAATGGGAGGGCAGAGAGATAGTGGTCATTGCCTACATTGGTGTCAATGACGTAAGTAGGAAGACCTGTAAAGACAATCTAGGGAGTCAAGTAGAAAACTAAAACTACTCCCTCTGGGTGGTAATCTCAGGGTTACTCCACATGCCGTTTGGTTTGAAATAGGCTAGTCCCCTCAAGCATTTCAAGAAGGAAGCCTAAGCCCTAACTTATTTAGTTGTTTTATGCAGGAGTGTTGGGGATATTGCCGGAATGATGTGGTTGGTAAAAAAACAACCCATTTAGAAATGAAACAGAATGTATTTACAGAGGACCAAATAAAACACAGGCAAAAGCGAGCAGAATATAGAATAACTTAAACTATCAGGCTACAGACTATCCCAACTTGATGATGCTGTTCGAAACATCTGCAAAAGTACCCATTCACACCCCCTTGGCTAAAAGGTAAAATCAGACACATGTTCATTCAGGACAGAGAGATGACGGAGAGATTTTGCATGTAACCTTCTTCCAATATATCGGTTTCTTTTAATCTCCCAGGTTAAGAAGATAAACAGCTCTGAACAGCCAGACGGTTAAAAACAAAACAAAACAGAGGAATCTGAGATTGAGAACTGGCTACTCCCTTTACGTTATGCAAGTTCTCTTTAAACTTAGAAGTTTCTTAACTTGTATACGCTCAGACATAACGGAACCCATGGCATTATGACCACTCTGAAAAAAAGAAAGGACAATATAATATTTTTTTTAAAGAGGGGCACCCTCACACACCTGGGACTGAGGGCGAGAATGGAGTGGTCGTACATTAAGCACATGGTTCATGAATTGGTGCGTGATTGGGAGGGAATTAACTTCAGATTTGTAAATCACGAGGATGTCTTCCAGAGATGGTGGGGTGTGTACAACAAAGGTCGCTTGCACCTAAACTAGATGAGCATCAAAATCCTGGTAGAGAGGTTTCATACTGTCACACGGTAGGTTTAAACTGGTCTGGGGGGAGCGGTTCGGCAGGAAGCTAAGGTTCAGGTCAGTACCTATAGAAACTGGAGAAGAGCTTGAGGCAAAGCTAATATAGTTAAGTTGACGAGCAGTCAAAGAAAGTTTGCCAATCTCAGTTCAATTGAAGGCTTATAATATATTTGCTTTGATGCAACCCGTCTCCCAGACAAACTGGATGAACTGAGAGTCTCGCCTCATACATGCAAATGCAATGATGTTGCTATCACAAAGACATTTCGGAAAGGGGAAGGCACTCACAGCTTCTGTTTCATCGATATTTTAGATGAAACAAAGGAGGAATCAAAAGTGGGAAGACAGTTGCATTACTAGTGAAGGAGCATACCACAACTGAGTTAAGGGAGGCCATCATGGAATGATCTTGAGCGAGGGTTCATGGTTAAAAATCAGCATTTGAAATAATTCAACCACAGTTTTGGGATTGTACAACAGACCGCCGGTCTGACAGCTGGAAACAAAGGAAGACATATGCAGTCAGATCGTGGAAATATGCGAAAATAACAGTGTTGTTGCCGTGGATGGGTTTAACTTTCTCCGTATTGATGGGGCTCCCTTCCAGCTGCGGTTTAGATGGGGAGCTGTTTTTAGATGCGCCAGTTGCTTTTACTTCAAATGAAACATTATATGCAGCATAGCCCATCGGAAGTGGAGGCGAGACTGGAACTGGTATTGGGAAATATTTTCGTACTAACAGAATAGAAGCAGGCGCAGAAATAGAAGCAGTACAATGAGGCTGGCCACGTAACTAAAGTTTCTGTGAAGGATCAAATTCAGATTGAAAACACAGAGTTTAGAATAACGTAGCTCTTTGAAAACTAACCGAACTTGATCATACAATCCCAATAGTGTACAAATAGTTTCTTCGGCCCAGGGAGCCCATGCTGCCACTGCGAAGAGAATCCCAACCAAACACATTCCCCTATTACTGTACATTTACCGCTGACTAATGTACCTCGCCTATACATCCCTGAACACCACGGGCAATTGATCGTGGTCAATTCACCTCGTCTTCACAACTTTGGGTTGTGTGAGGAAACCGGTGCACTCCGGAAGAAACGGGGAAATTATGCAAAGTCAACACAGACAGTTGCCCAAAGCGAGAGTCGAACTGGGTCATTGGTGCTGTGAGGCAGCAGTGCTAAACACTGAGCCACCGTGCCGCCTCACAACGAACAAACTGTTGAAATGTCTGTAACATACCATAAACTCACCCTGTGGCAAACTGCAAATTCAGACACTGTTTCTTACAGACAACAGAAGACATCTTCCAAAAAGACTTTAGACAGAATGCCAGACAGCAAACATGTTCTGTAGCTTGGAACGTTTCTGCGCTGCAATAGTTTCTGCTGCTGCCTCCACCAGCTTTTCTGCTGGGAATAAACTAATCTAGAATATACCCGACCTGGGAGAACTGGCCACTCCCCTGCCATTGTGAAACTAGCCTCTTTCTGAAATATTACTGCGCCTCTGCTTTTACAAATGCTTTTAAAATAAAACGACACGACAAAATATTATTTTACATGTGACACCAAACACGGCCTCGTTTGTAAAAACATCAGTCTTACTCTGCTGGTACGTGACATATGTGTAATTACATTGACTATAACCATGCAAACATTTACTACTACATTCTATTTCAGACTGTTTACTCCTGCCATCAAACGCATTTGATTTTCATTCACACAACGTTCCACAACGTACCATCAATAACGTTTCATCGTTTTGCAACATGCACGATGTTTCGATTGAATGGCTGCTACCATAATCGCAACCTAAACACTCTGGGTTTTTGTCCCTAAATTTTTTGCGAAAACTTTACCATGTCATAATCCGTATATATGACTGTCTCAGACTCGTTACCGTCATTGTTCACATTGAAATATTGCTAGGCCAACACCAAGCTCAAAACCTCCGTGTCAGGTTTCGAGAATTTCTGCAGATAAGTGTTCATTTTCATGGAGAAATATCAAATAGGCCTTTCTATCTTCTCGTCATCTTCTTGTAGGGGTAAAGCACCAACACCCACATAACTCACAACGATAGCCACCTTGAATGCCTTTGCATAATTAGATTTGGTGCATACTAGGGCAGTGAGTATCTCAGTTTTCGGACTGTCAAATGGCTTCTGACAGTTTACCATCCACTGAAACGTCTGGCATGTTTTTGGCAAGGCAATGAGTGCAGCAGCCGCAGTGCGACAGTTCAGTACAAATTTCTGATAAACTACCTCAATCCCAGGAATCGTAGAACATCTGCAACCTTCCTCATTACTTTGATCAAATTGTCATGCCTGGTAACAAGGCCCCAGGAACGTGTCTTTGCCTGTTTCTCGCAAAGCCGAATTCCCAAATTAAAAATGGACACCCCTGTTAAATGCTGCAAATGGTCCTTCCATTTTTGACTGAAAGTAACCATTTCCTTGATGTATACCACTCAATTGGTTAATCCAAAAAATATTTTATTGATAGTCTTTGAAATGTGGCTGCTCACTCTTCATACCAAATTGAAGTAGTCCATTCTGTGTTACAGAAGTCACAATTGTCTTTGCTCTTTCTGATGAAGGTACCTACCAGCATCTTCTTAGAAATATAAGTTGCTCGTCCCACTTGTTCAATGCAGTATCCCAAATGTGGAATCGAATATGAATCATCCTTTGTAACTGCATTTACTTGGCACACACTATCCGCATACCACTGCCATATGTGAGCTCCAATCAATGCAACTCACGTCGATTATATTGACTTGGAGCATGTCTTCATTTTTTAAAAAAATTGTGCGAACTTCATGGGGTTATGTGCACTCCAAAATTGTTGTTTAGTTGGAACAGCATTTCCTCTATCTGGATCATGCATAATACGATTAGCACTTCCCAGCATATTCCCACATTTTTCCACATGAGATGGCAATAACTCTTCCATGCCATTTCGATTTCCCTCTGGAGAGTAACTCAATGATATTACCTAATTTTTGCCAAATTCCTCATTGTTCAATTAAATTTGAAGACTGTCTAATTCCGAATCCTCTGAATTTGAGTTTCAACTGTGTCTTTGCAGCCCTCAACACATTCTCCTTTTGGTTTTCTTTCCAGTCAAAATAAATTCTGAAAACATTCACGTGACATCCTCTGATATTTGTATCTGCCTGGATTCGCTCTCGTCACTCAATTTCATTTAGACTTGATAAGATCCACTAAACCTCACTTCTGAATTTCATATATCACTGGGAATAACAATAAAACGTGAACGCTGCGAGCAA
Organism: Hemiscyllium ocellatum; assembly: GCF_020745735.1. NCBI lineage: Eukaryota > Metazoa > Chordata > Chondrichthyes > Orectolobiformes > Hemiscylliidae > Hemiscyllium > Hemiscyllium ocellatum. The sequence continues at coordinate 542,799 of NW_026867548.1, forward strand.
AAATGTGGGCTTTTGATTTTTTTTTGTCTGCTTCCTATTCTTGTTTTGTCCCATCCATTCGATCAAACTTAGCATGTGAAAATTCTACGACAAGTTTCACATATGTATTAATTGATTCCTCCTCGCATTTCAAATGGTGGCTTTTTCAATTTGTTATTGGAAAAAATCCCAATAAGATTTCGTTCTTATAATAACCCAATCACTTGTTTTTTTTTTCCCCACTGGCTTTTCCACCAATGTAGGCAGCACTCCTACCTGTGAACTTCCTTTATCATCTGCAAGGACAAGTTATATTCCTTGGAACTGAGAGTTCTTCCAATGTTCCTGCACCAACTACTCGACTTTTCACTTTAAACTGCAACCACACTATGCATAAGTGACCACTTACCGTCTCACTATGAATTCCACGCACCAGCATTTTTTCTGGCAATAGTCCTTCTGATTTGTATATCTCGTCAAAGATGGATATGATTCATTCTGTTTTAAACCGTAACCTCTTTACCTGCTCTCTTGGCCTACACGTGTAACTCTTATCTTCGCAGGTGAATTGTTTAATAGACAATAGAAAATACACAATAGGTGAAGGAGTAGGCCATTCTGCCCTTCGATCCTGCACCACCATTCAATATGATCATGGCTGATCATCCTTAATCAGTATCCTGTTCCTGCCTTATCTCCATAACCCTTGATTCCACAATCCTTGAGAGCTCTATCCAACTCTTTCTTAAATGAATCCAGAGACTGGGCCTCCACTGCCCTCTGGGCAGATGATTCCCCACAGCCACCACTCTCTCGGTGAAGAAGGTTCACCTCATCTTGGTCCTAAATGATTTACCTCATATTTTTCAGCTGTGTCCTCAGGATCGGCACTCACCGATCAGCGGAAACATGTTTCCTGCCTCCAGAGTGTCCAATTCTTTAATAATCTCATATGTCTCAATCATATCTCCTCTCAGCCTTCTAAACTCAAGGGTATACAAGCCCAGTCGCTCCAGTCGTTCAGCGAGAGGTATTCCTGCCATTCCAGGAATTGACCTCATGAATCTACGCTGCACTCTCTCAACAGCCAGAACGTCTTTCCTCAAATTTGGTGACCAGAACTGCACACAATATTCCAGGTGTGGTCTCACCAGGGCCCCGTACAGCTACAGAAGAACCTCTTTGCTTCTATACTCAATCCCTTTTATTATGAAGGCCAGAATGCTATTTGCCTTTTTCAGTATCTGCTGTACCTGCATGTTTACCTTCATTGAGAACACCCAGATCTCTCCGTACTGCAGCTTTACCTAAATTGATTCCTTATTGGTAGTAATCTGCCTTCCTGTTCTTGCCACCAAAGTGGATAACCATACATTTATCCACATTAACCTGCACCTGCATTGCATCTGACCACTCACCTAACTTGTCCAGAGTGTCCAGGTTACTCTGTAAAAAGATTTAGCATTTGCTGCTGCAAATCTGTAGTACATTCTGGTGCAGTGTTCAGCCTCAAATGTAATTTCCTTCGCCACTTCAACTCACTTTGATTATGTTGTCTTGGACCATGTCTTCACTTTTTATTTTAACTTGTGCCAACTTCATGGGGTTACGTCCACTACAAAAATCCTGTATTCCTTCTTTTCTCTTCCAAGTGCGTTTTCTAACCCACTAACACTGTGATTTGACGTAGCCTAATTTATATATTGAAAAACAATGTTTTTTTAAATTTTCTTTCCCCTTCTTGTGTTCCCTTGTTACCTTGGGTCGCGTTTATAGAGGTGTATGGTATAGTTTTCCGGACCAGAAAAAAAATTCCCTCAAAATATACCAAAAAGACAGCCTTGACCGCGTATTTATTTTTTCTTAAGTTAAAGCTAGGTGTTAAAACTTTTGTTGTTGCTGAAATTCGAATCATGAATCTATGAACTTTGAAGTATAACACTTTATTCACACACTATAAGGAAAATGTGGAAAAGTAGAAGTAAAAATATTTTTAAAAACTGGCTTAATTGTAACTCTACTAAATGCTTTGTGAAATGGCATATCAGCAACGACAGGTTAACAGTTCCAATATAATGACAGCCCATAAACACAACTAGGCAAAGGCAGACTCAAACAATTCGATTGTCTCTCATACACGTTTTGGCAGTCGGAAGAGAATCGAATCTTTTAGCTGTAACAAGAAAAGGAATATGCACATCCATATCCAAATTAAAGAACCAAGCAAATGTTACTGAAGTTTATAACTTAGAAAATAATTCCGACTGCTTCTTTGGTTCCAACGCGCTTTTTTTGTAAGAAAAAGGCTTTAAAAGCTGTTTAATTTATTGAGTGTAAAGTAGACGACCCATCACCTCTGTCTCAATGTTTCTTCATTGAAAAAAAAAGTGCAAAATCACCACTTAAAGTCATACTAAAATCATAACAGATTAAGTCTTTTCCCATGCTGAGTACAGTACAAAATCTGAACACAAGAGGGGGAAAGAAAGGTGAAATTAAAATGATTTGTAAGAGACCCGCGAGACAACCTTTCACTGAGAATGTATTACTTGTTTGGCACGAGTTGCGTGAGCAAGCAGTAGAAGTGAGCACAGTTACAATACTAAAAAAACTTTTGAAAAACTACGTGTATAGGCCAGAATTTGAGTGATATTGGCCAAAGACAGACGAATGAGACTGGTTCAGCACGCCTTCCCGACGTGGAGGAGTTGCACCAAAAGATGAGAGTTACCTGACCGCATGTCTCTAAAAAAGCTGGAGCATTATGTATAAAATCCCATTATAAAGAAAAAATGTTCGATGAAACTGACTGAATCAAAAATAAATGCAAAGGCACACTTCACTACCATCTCCAAGTATAACACAACAATCTAATAATTATTTATTTAACAGAGATGTATTCACTTGGGAGGACACACACGTCGACAAAAATATATATATTTATGCTTCTTTCTAAATCACTTTCAGACGATCTCATTTCAGACAGAATACAAACACATTCACAGAAGTAACCAGAAAGAGTCTGCCATTTATTGCAACAATGTAAGCAGCATGATGCAAACATAAAGAAGGTTGGAAACTGCCTCTTGTAGCAAGGATCCGGAATCGACGAATAAATAATAAATCCAAATTGAGCACCTCTGAGGACTGACAATGGACAGACAGTTGACAACAGTTTCAAACGGGAAAGGTGTGATACATATAATTTGGTAATGCAGTAAGAAAAGGGGGTACTTCAAAGCATATGCAGACTGGAGGAATCTAACCGGCATTAATAATGAAGACTACTTCTTGCAATTCGTGTGAGATATTTTTGGAGAAGTTAATTGAAATTCTACATCGAAAGTATGACAAAATTGTCCTTTTCCGGAATTGTTCAAGTGCCTCCCATATTTTCCTGACACTTTCTTCTTGTTATTTTTGTCTGTCTTACTTCCGCATGATGTATTCATCAAATTGTCTTCCAAATTTGTCATTCATCTGGTCTCCGCCATGGCTCACAATCTACTCAGCAGTCTCAGGAAGGCTTCACCAGTGATACAATATCGTGCAGAGAAGAAAATGCTGAACAGAAAAAAAAATAAATCATGTTACCTATCAATGCCTGGAGTGACGACAGGATGCGCTCCCTTTGTTGGTTTCCGTCTTTAAAATGTATAGTAATGGCAACATTGTCATTTCTAAGTCTTGAATTGAATTTACTCGAAAGTGTTCGCCTTTGTGGGAAGAAGGAGAAAACTTCTTGAGAATTGTGATAATAAATGTTGTTCCTTGCGGTCTATTTAGATGACATCTGAAATTGTTGTGAATTTAACATTCTATCTCACTTATTTGTTTATTTTAAGTCAAGCATTATGCACTGAGAAAATAATTATAATTATCCTTGATACAGAGTAAAATCTGGGATACAGTCACGTTAATGTTTTAGCACTCCACATCATTTATGAATGTGATCAGTTTCATCTTTAAGACTAGACGCATAAATCTGAATAAGGGTGTGGAATTTAGCGATGGCTGTTAAATTTGATTGTGATCAATTAAGAAAATGGACTAACGGATTTGACTGCCTTGATATGGAGGAGCCGGTATTGGACTGGGCTGAACCAATTAAACAACACCATTTTATCATCCAACAGGTTTACTTGGGAACACCAACTTTCGGACAGCTGCTCCTTCATCAGGCCGCTGTGACTCAGGGCCATAAGACACAGAATTTTCAGCAAAAGATTGCTGTGTCATACAGTTGCAACAATATATTGAACCAATGTGGATTGCTGTTAAGTCTTTCACCTTTTCGAATGGGTTGTATACTTCGGTTTATTTATACGTAAATCCCAGAACTTTTTTGAATTCACTTCACAAGATAACTTAATGCTTTATAATAAGAAATGGTGTCATCTCAGTTCAGAAAATGGTTTAAAGATATGATATTGAGTTTGTCTGTGCCCTAACCTTTAGTCAAATAGGCTTTATTACCAAATTAGATAATATAAAATAATTTGTTAATAATTTGGACGGTGCACAGAAATGGTTTGTATTTAAAAACAATAAAAACATTCTGCATTAGACGTACATACCTTGAAGAAAGTAAAACTCAATCGAAAATGTGAATCAATGACGTCTATCAAGTTCGTTTTAAGATTGTATTACACCAAAAGAAAGTGATTTGCAAGGATGGCAGAAACAATTGCTTAGGCTTGAGAGTAATTTCTAGTGCATCAAATGGATGACCATGTATCAGATAAAGGAAAAGAAGTTATGAAAACAAATCAGTGAGACATATCAAGACAGCCTGTCAGAGATTTTGCAAAGATAAGTTTAAAAGGTGAATGTAATTAATCCAGATATTTCGGGGCGGCACAGTGGCTTCGCCGTCAGCGCTGCTGCCTCACAGCATCAGGGACACGACTTTGTTTCCAGTCTTGGGGAACTGTCTTTGAGGAGTGTACGCAATGCCAATGTGCCTGCGCGGGCTTTCTCCTGGTGCTCAAGGTTCATCCGACATTGTGAAATCTTGCAGCTTAAGTGGACTGGCCATTCTCAATTGCCCATTGTGTTCAAGGATGTGCAGGTAGCTGGAGTAAACTCGCAAATTGCAGGGACCCTGTAGACTCGATGGGTGGAATTGCCTGCTTCCATCATGAAGGGATTCCATGCAATCTGACTCAAGCAACATTCTCCAGTGGATATAACGACATATCGTGTCGAATTACAGGCCAATCCAAGCAATTTCTTTGCCTGATTATTAAAAAAAAAACAGGCACTGAACGTTAATGAAAAATGACGATGAGTATTTAAAATTTCAGATAAATTACCGCATGGCTAAATAGGTATTTTAAAAGAGGAATTCTCACCGCGTTTTCAACTCTGGAACAGAAGTGACTCCAGTTCCAAATGATACATTTCTCCATTCAGCGCCTTTCAGATTAGTTGACAAACATTTCACTTACACTAAAAATGCAAAAGGAAGTCCAACATGCATCGAAATGGACTGATAAAACAGTTTCAAATCGTTGACTTGTATCTTTTTTATTTGTGCATAAGTACTTATTTGTGTCTTTGTAAGCAACACTCACTCAAAAAGATGAGTTCAAAACCGTACAGAATTTGGGTGATTAAAAAAAAAATGAAACAAAAGAAAATGTCGAAATAAGATGTAATGTGTAAAAATAGTCTGAAAGACCTGTTAATGTTGGAAGTCAGAAACAACAATAGAAAATGCTGTATGGTAAGAGGGGGTCTAAGTACCTATAGTTGTGTTGATATCTCGGAAGAGCACATGGTCACTTTAAGAGAGATTGTGTCTTTCCTGAGATGAGAGATTGTAACGACACATGTGTCCGTTATTAGATGACATTTGAAAGTGTGTTAAGAATTGATAATATACAATAATCAGCTTGGAGTTAAGTTTTGATATGAAGGCACTGGATTTGAAATTTAACCAATTATTTTAGTGTATGCCCAGGACATCAAAAACGTATTGCATTTGATTTCTACAATATTGATAAAATTGTACCATTCAGAAGGTATGAACTTTTAGGCTTCGACTCAGTAAGGCACGTTGAAAATTAGTCACAGACAATTAAGCATTGATTTGCAAAGCAGTTGTCGTCTGTAAGGTGATCTCTCAGAAGTCATCCTCTTTCAGATGTAACAAGATAGTGCTTTGCCTGGAAAATGTGCTTTGGCCAACACATACTGAGGAGGGGGAAGTCAACAGGCAGGTATTTCACTTTCTGTGGTGACAAGGGACAGTGTCGTGACGCTGTGACAGTTGTGCTGGGAGTGGCTCTTGCGGAAGGCTGACACGAGAGAAGGAAATATGTGTCTGGCAGTGGAATTCACCTGGATGTAGCGGAAGTCGTGGCTTATGACCCTGAAATAAAATACAAGTATTAAGCAACTGTCAGTTTTAGTAGAGGCAGACAGAATACTTCTGATATGGAATAGACAAGATTAATTCATTACATGAAGTATTCTGTGGCCGAAAAGTTTAATTGTAATGTCTATGCCGATCAGAAAATGTTCAATCACATGAATTCAGCTGTGGCTTCAGCAAAGTGAGGCAGATTATTTTTGTCTGTTTTTTCCTGCAAAGCAACGATCCATTTTCACACTCCAGAAACAAAATATGCTGTATTTTTTATGCTCGCCGCCAACGCACGGAGAACTGGCAGATATAGCTTAGTCTCTGTAAATGCAAGATGTTGCATTTCATAAGTGAGATCGGGGCATGTCTTCCGTGAGCCCGAGGAGTGCTGATGACGCCGAGAACCTAAGTGCGCAGTTTCAGAATTCTTCAAAAGTGGCGTCTGAGGTAAACACGATGGTGAAAAGGGAGTTTGGAAAGCTTTCTGTTATTAGTCAGAGCCTTGAATAAAGGAAATGAGATGTCATGTTACGATGTTTAAGACATAGCTGAAGCCACTTTTAGAGTACTGCACACAGTTCTCATCTCTGTGATGTAGGAAGACTGTTGCGAAACTAGAAAAGGTACAGACAAATGTTTATGATGATTTTCTAAGGACTGGAGGTTTTATTTGATATAGAGAGCGGCTGGATAGGGGGTTAACTTTAATTCTGGATCTTCAGAGGCTGAGTGTTGAGATTATACCGGTTTATAAAATCAGTAAATGCATTGATAAGTTTGATAGTGTTCTGGAACTGAAGACAAGCGTGGCCGTAACCTCATTATGTATTTTAAATCTACGTGTAAGACGTTGTGTTATGCATGGAACTCGATGAGTCAAACGATCTGGTGTGAAAAAAAAAACATTTTATTCCTTCACTGTAAGTAAAATGCGGAAAAGTAAGCAAAAATAAAATAAAACTATCTTAAGTTTAAGCTGAAAAATGTGTTGCTGGAAAAGCGCAGCAGGTCAGGCAGCATCCAAGGAGCAGTAGAATCGACGTTTTGGGTATAAGCCCTTCTTCAGGAATGAGGAAGGTGTACCAAGCAGGCTAAGATAAAAGGTAAGGAGGGGGGACTTGGGGGAGGGGCGTTGGGAATGCGATGGGGGAAGGAGGTTTAAGGTGAGGGTGACAGGCAGGAGAGGGGTTTGGGGCGGAGAGGTCGGGAAGAAGATTGCAGGTCAAGAAGGCGGTGCTGAATCTGAGGTTTGGGACTGATATAAGGTGGTGGAGGGGAAATGTGAAAGCTGGAGAAATCTGCATGCATCCCTTGTGGTTGTAGGATTCCTAAGCAGAAGAGGAGTCCCTCTTCTTCCAGGAGTCGTGTTGCCATGGTCTGTCGATGGAGGAGGCCAAGGACCTGCATGTCCTTGGTGGAGTGGGAGGGGAGTTGAAGTTTTCAGCTACGCGGCGGTTGGGTTGGTTGGTGTGGGTGTCCCAGAGGTGTTCTCTGAAATGTTCCACAAGTAGGCGGCCTGTCTCCCCAATATAGAGGAGGCCACATCTGGTGCAACGGATACAGTAAATGATGTGTGTGGAGGTGTAGGTGAATTTGTGATGGATACGGAAGGATCCCTTGGGGCCTTGGATGGAAGTTAGCGGGGTGGAGTGGGCGCAGGATTTGCATTTCTTGCCGTTGCAGGGGAAGGTGCTGGCAGTGGAGGTTGGGTTGGTGGGGGGTGTGGACCTGACGAAGGAGTCGCAGAGGGAGTGGTCTTTCCAGAGCGCGGATAGGGGAGTGGAGGGAAATATATCCCTTGGTGGTGGGGTGTGTTTGGACGTGGCGGAAATAATGAAAGATGATACAATGTAACTGGAGGTTGATGGGGTGTTAGGTGAGGAACTGTGATGTTCTGTCCTGTTTCCGATTGGAGGGATGGGATTCAATGGCGGAGGAGCGGGAAGTAGAAGAGATGTGGTGGAGAGCATCGTCAACCACGGCTGAGGAGAAATTGCGGTCTTCCACCCCACCCCCTATCCAGCCTATTACACTCACCTTAACCTCCTTCTATCAATCGCATTACCAAAGCCCCTTCTCCAAAGTCCCTCCTCCATACCTTTTATCTTAACCTGCTTGTCACACCTTCCTCATTCCTGAAGAAGGGCTTATGCCCGAAATGTCAATTCTCCTGCTCCTTGGATGCTGCCTGACCTGCTGCGCTTTTCTAGCATCTGCAGTCCTCACTTTCTCCCTGTCTTACGTGTAACTCTCTCGAAATACGGAACAAAATAATATATTGATGATATTGATCACAACTCCCTGCCTTTACTGTAGTTATTGAGAGGGATACGAGCATACGGTACTGAAAACTATTTAATTAGAGATAGTGAATTGCAATGGTATTCGGCTGAAACTATGGAGCAGGGAGTACTTGCTGCGAGTGATGGATATGTTTGTCCTACTGATGCAAATTAGAGAGGGTCGGGCAAAGGTACATAGGGTGACGAGAGATGTGCAACATTTGTTCAGAGGAAGAAAGAAGGTTACTTAATGTTGAGGAAGCAAGAATTAAACAGGGTTCTAGACGTTACAATTTAGCAAGGATGCAACTAATAAAATAGATATGCGGATTCTAGAAGATGAATGAAAAAGCCTTGGCGGGTCGGATTAATGAAAATATCAATGCGTTCTACACTTATGGAGGAACAAGAGGATGGCCAGACTGCGCGGAGGGCCGATCAGGGATAGTGGACGGATGTTGTGTCTGTTGTCAGAGGAGGTAGGGCAAGTCCGGAATGAATACCTTGCTTCAGTATACATTCGTGAGACGGGCATTGTCGCTTGTGAGGACAATGTGCAACAGCCTGATGCATTCGAAATCATTGATATTAAGAAGCAAACTGTGCTGGAAATTTTCCAACACATAAGGATAGATAAGCACCCTGGACCAAACGGGATTTATCCAGTTTACAATAGGAAGTGAGGGGAGATGTTGAACCACTTTGCTGATGTCCCTTCAGCCTTCATTGCCCGCTGGAGTAGAACCAGTTTATTGGAGGGTGGAAAATATTATCTACTTGTTCAAGAAACGGAATAGGAATACTCCTGCGAACTACAGACCATTCAGACTTACATAGGTGGTAGGCAAACTATTGATGGTAATTCTGAGAGACAAGATTTATGACTATTTGGAAAAGCTTAGTTTGATTAGAGATAGCCAGCATGGCTTTGTGAGAGGTAGACCATGCCCCATGAGCCTTGTTGCATTTTTTCAAGATTGAGAAAACACATTGATAAGTGTAAGTTAATGGATGCGGTGGGCAAGGAGTTATCAAGGCGTTTGAACTGTTCCCCATGGTAAGCTCATTCAGCTCGTAATGAGGCATTGGATACAGGGAAATGTGGCTGTTTAGATAGAGAATTGGCTTGCCGACAGAAAGCACACTTTGGAAGTGTTCCAAAGATGGAAATTGTTCAGACTGGAGCTTGATGATCAGTGGAGTTCCACAGGGATCTGTTCTGAGAGCTCTGTTCTTTGTAATATTTACAAATGACTTGCATAAGGAAGTGAAACGTGGGTTAATAATTTGACCGATGACACGGAGGTGAGTGGAATCGTCGATAATATAGTGGTCTGTTGTACATTGTAAATGGGACATTGGCAGGATGCATAGATGGGCTGAGATAGAGGCAGGTGGAATTCAACCTTGGAAAACGTGAAGTGATTCATTTTGGAAGGTAGAATTTGAATGCAGGTTTCAGGGTTAAAGGCAAGATTCTTGTCAGTGTAAAGGACAGTAAGATCTTGGTGTCCAAACGCATCGATCCTTCAAAGTTGCCACCCAATTTAATAGGGCTGTGAAGAAGGCGAATGTTGTGCCGGCTTTCACTAGCAGGGAGTTCGTGGTTAAGAGTTTCGATGTTATATTGCAGCTCTATAGAGCCGTGGTGAGACCACACTTCGATGATTTTGTTCTTTTCTTGTCGCCTTATTACATGTTGGATGTGAAAACTTCAGAGAGAGTCCAGAGCAAAGTAACCAGCATACTGCCTGAACAGGAGGCATGTCTTATGAAGAAAGATTGATGGAACTTGGGTTTTCTCGTTGTAGGGAAGAAGGATGAGAGGTGGCTTGATACAGGCACGAGATGATGAGAGGCATAGATAGCGTAGATAATCAGAGACATCTTCCCAGAAGGAAATGTTTCTCACGAGGGTGCATGATTGTAAGCTGATTGGAAGTATGTTTAGGAGAGATATCAGGGGTAGTGTTTTTTTTTTCAAACGCACGGTGTATTGGGTGCGTGGAATGGACTGCCAGCCACGGCAAGAGAGTCAGATGCATGATAGACATTTAAGCAAAACTTGTCGGGACACATAGGATAAAATGTCAGTACAACATTGAGGGCTTAATGGCCTGTAAATGCTTTACTATTCTATGTTCTTAATTCATTCATTCATACTAACAATCACCTGTTTCAGTAACGTAACATCCCATGACCCCTCACCACCAACCCCTCCCCGGTTTGGCAAAGGCAAATTCATCAAGGTTGATTGTCTCACATGCCAATTTATGAGGTGAAAGAGGGTGCTAGGGTTTAACTGCAAGAGGGAGAGGAATAACAACGTCCAGATTCAGCTTGACGACCTCAACAACTAAAACTGAAGGCTATAACTTGCAAGAAAAGTCTGGATTCTGCGGGAACTTGACATCAGCCATTCAGTCTGCTTTTATTGTTGTAGCATTAAAATGTAGTTAAGGACCCCAAAGCTGTTAACAGTTAAGAATCACACAATACCAGGTTATAGTCCAACAGGTTTATTTTGAAGCACTAGCTTTCGGAGTGCTGCTACTTCATCAGGTGTTGGAGGAGTGTAAGATTTATTATAACTTGAAAGTATTTACCTGAAACAGTATCTGTTGGTTTTAATCAAATTGGTCCTAAAAAAACCCTTCCAAACTAGATACATCGAAACCTATATGTTCATAGCCCCTTTGCAATGGAAGGACAGCCTGATCTTGTTATAATAAAACTTGCACAATGAAAGTGGAGTGGCTAGTTTTGAAAACACATCTTGGAGTCTGGTTTGTTTTGGATTCAGAAAGCAAACTGTTTTTATTTCCAGCTTGCTTGTCAAACAAACAGCTCCATGCTGATCTTTTCTCTCACTCACTCATCTCTCCAGTAAGAACCTGTGTTGAATTTTCCTCATTTTGGCCAAGTGGGTGTTTATGGGAATGCTGAAAGTATTTGGAATAGCAACGTTATGTCACAATAGAGTCAATGAAGCTTCTGCAAAGGGCTATGATTCCAAATTTGGCTTTCTTTTGTGCATGTCTAAATAAATACGGTTTGGTGTAAAATTGAGTGGTTGCGCCAGTTGCATCACACCTGGAATATCCACTGCACACCAGCTTAAAACAACTAGAAATGTTCGAGTCTGGGCTTCCTTTAGGAAATGTTTTCAGAGGCCTTTTCTCGTTCATGACTGAACAGAAAGGGGAGAGTGTCCGGAGGAACGTGTAAAACTGTTGGTCTGATTACTGGAAAATGTTTCCATTCCAGAAATACAACTTGTTCTTGCGAATAATGTAGCTGCGTCACCGGGTGAAGTGATGTCTGCTGCCGTTGAAAATGCAGTGCAAAATCAAACAACAGAGGTAATGAAACAAGTATACACTAGGATGTTTCCTGACTGAGTGATAACAGAGTCATCATTTAAAACGGGAGGACAATTCAAAGAACACAGATATAGAAGTTGAGGTAGAATTACCAAATACCATAGTTGAACAAAAAAATTAGTTGAAACAAAAATAGACGGAAGATAAAGTGGATATTACCAGCTTAGAGAAACTAGCTGAGTTACTTCAAAAAAGACGGAAAACTGAAACAATTGTATGAACAAAAGTACAAGGAAGATGCATGTGAGTGTATGCCTGAATGTTAATGCCTTAAGAATGAAAGCTTGATGAGCAAATAGAGAACATAACATACTGAGGCAGATGAGAAATGGTAAGTGTTAATGAAGATGGATTAACAGTTGCTTATGGAACGGAGGTGTTGTGGGAGGTTAGTTTAGGTGCAATGAAATCTCAAGCTAAAATGCAAACACATTTGTACTGGTCTGGACATCATTAGGATGTGGGTGAAATTTTCCAGTCATGTCATATATGTAAGGTAATTGGTAAACTAATAAAAGCAGCACCTTCAAAAATCATTCAGGTATTTCAGGAACGTTTTACAAAGGTTTACATGAATGGCATAGGACCACGACCTAAAACAAATGTGGGAATCATTATTTGTAAACAGTAATGGATGTGCCCACTAGATTTCCAGTGTCCATTCCTTACGCAAGATCATAGCTAATAAGATTGTAGAAGAGTTGCTCAATATATGTTTACGAGATACGGACTACACATAGGGACACAATGAGATCAAATGTCGGATTTTGCATCAACACTATTGAAGGAAGCTATGGGCACCTGAGGAATAAAACAATTGTAATCTACTGCTGACCATCCCGAGTCACGGGGGACGCTAAAATGAAGACCTCGGACGTTCAAGAACATTAAATGTTTCTCATTATGGCTAACCAGATATTTGGGATGAAGGGATTCAGTTTATAAGTTTATTGCCATTGGCATGCACCAAATGAATCAAACGAATTTACTGAATTTGAATTACTTTCTGGGCCTGACGTGATAGGAGCATGAAATAAATTGTGGAGAAATTGATGAGTCAGATTTCAGAGACATATACTTGGATTATGAGTCAAAATTTAGAGATAGGTCAAATAATGCACGGGACTTGATGAGACAGCATTTCGAAACGTTACCGTTTATGACGAAAAAGGAATTTGCAAAAGATCAAAAGTCACAATTTTCTGATCAGAAATCAAGATTTGTTACTTCCAGTGTCCGTGAACCTTTAAACATAAGGTTTTGTGAACATTATTAAGTATAACGACGAAGATGTGAACTATTTGATAAGGCTTGCAAACAGACTGAAATCTCCCAGAATTTGCGACGGCAATATGCTCAAAACCCATTTTTGGAGTGAAGGACAACAAAAGCAAAATGTGTTTCTGGCTGAAACATAGACTGAAGAACCAATTTCATGGTATCCTGAATTGGTTATGCTTTAAATTGAATTCTTCAATGCGGAATTCGTCAAAAATGGGATAAGTTTTTAAGTTACCTCCGAGAGGATTCTCAAAATGAGTCGCAAAAGATTTGTTGCTGTCACATGAGGAAGATGTGGAAATTCCTTGGGCAGTGCTAATGCAATTCTGCAACAATTCGATATAGAAAATGCTGCACTGATTAAGTAACATCCTTCTGGACTTAATCTTTGTAATGTTAGCTCGGAATCAGAAGAGATTAAACGCATACTCAAAGGCAGCATAATTGAAGTGAGTTGCAGTGACAGGAGTTCATCTATCGTAATGGTGCCAAAACCAGATGGTACACAACAGTTATGCGTTGACAATCACACAGTCAACAGAGTTATGAATTCAGATTCATATCTGACTCCACGTTTGTATGACTGCATTGTGAAGATGTGAAAAGCGGCGTATGCTGCTCAGTTAGACTTGCTGAGATGGTTCTGGCAGGAGAATTGATTCAAAGAGTGAAGACTGTTTCAGCTTTCATGATACTGAAAGGACTATATCAATTTAAAGTCATGCCACGTGGTATGAAAAATGCCCCAGCCGCATTTGAAAGGTTAGCCAAAATGTCTTTCCTGGATTACGCAATTGTGTGGTGTACTACGATGACCTGGTGGCGTTTAATGACACAAGAAAGAAAAATGTCCAGCATTTATCGAAATCGATTGAACGACTTCAGAAGGCAAGATTGGTGATAAACCTGCGGTGAGTGTGAAAAAGTTCAAGACACATTCTAGGGCCATATTATCAGATATGGATATGTGGCCGTACTGAATGTGGAAAGTAACATCATTGGGTTATTTCCATACGTCCACGACGAGAGCAGTATTATGATCCTTGTGATTAAATGGGTTTTGTTGGAAATTCATGTCGAAGTTTAGTAGGATGGCTGCTCCGCTCACAGAAGTACTGAAGAAATGTGTGAAGATTCACTGGACAGCAAACTGCAAGACAGCCTAAAAGCTGTGTGAGACACTGACGCTCTACTCACCACATTTAATTACACAAGACTGTTCAAGGTAGCTATGAATATGAGTGAGGTGGCTTCCAGTGTTGATACTCTTACAAGAAGACAAAGAGAAGATAGAAAGACCTGTTCGACATTTCTCCGGGAAATTGGATGTTCATTTATGAATGTCATAAATGTCTCTGTGACACTGAGGAGACAGGACACCAAGTTGTGAAACGATTTAAACACCACCTCCACAACACACGCACCCAACAACCACACTGCACTGTAGCCGACCACTTCAACTCCCCCTCCAATTCCGCAGAGGGCATGCAAGTCCTGCACTTCGTCCACTGCCAAATCCAAGCCACCAGAGGCTGAAGGTAGGAGCCCCTCATCTTGTACTTGTACACGACAACCACAAAAAAATGTCGATTTCACCAGTGTCCTCATCTACCCCCACCTTACCTCAGATGCAATCTTCCAACTCAACAACGCTCTCGTGAAGTGTCCGACCGATCATTCTTCATTCCCACATATCCACTCCACTACCCACACCAACCTGTCAACATCAGTACCACCTTCATCTACCAATCGCCTTCCAACTACCTTCTCCCCAGCCCCAACATCCTTCCCTTGATCTTTCAGCCGATACCCCTGTCCTTTACTGATAAACCAATTATACCATAAACATCATGCTTCCTGCTCCTCCAATGCTGCTCGACCTGCTTTGCTTTGCAAGCGCCACACATCCTCATAGCAATGGGTCTGAGACGATAATATGTACTGGTCATAACATATGAAAGGTTTTGTAGATATGTAAGAGCAAAAATCCAATATATTTCAAAGGAGCTTATTATTGTAGCTATTCAGTTTGAAAATTATACTTGTGACAGGACGAATAAGAGTAATTATCGACACAAGAGTAAACACACTGAAATGGAATGTAGTAGTGAACATTTGCATGGTTATAGTCAATGCAATGTGTATGTATTTTTTTGTGTGCTAACAGCCTAAGACTAAGGGGTTTAAAATGAAGCTATCTTTACATATCAAACTTTGTTATTCTTTAATGCGGAGGGTGTGGTGATGCTGTCACTGTTGAAAGATTATTTTGTTCTTTGACACTTTTCTAAAGAAGCAGTCGTAAAAGCAGAGGGGCAAGGACCCGAGGAAGCGCCCGATTTAACGACACAAAGGGAGTGGCCAGTTCTCCTCGTTTAAGTTTCTTTTTCCATTATGGTTCATCTGTGGCTGACACAAAGTGCTGGATGACAGGAATTCTACAAGCTTCAGCAAATTATTCCTGCTTGACTTTCTCTGAAATCTCTGCATATGATTTTCTTTTCTGTTGCCTGTAAGAATCTGCGTTTAAATTAGACTTCTTGACAAGGAGTTGTGA
The DNA here is from genome assembly GCF_020745735.1 of Hemiscyllium ocellatum. Taxonomy (NCBI): domain Eukaryota; kingdom Metazoa; phylum Chordata; class Chondrichthyes; order Orectolobiformes; family Hemiscylliidae; genus Hemiscyllium; species Hemiscyllium ocellatum. The sequence continues at coordinate 558,651 of NW_026867548.1, forward strand.
TTATGGGATGTACCTGGATTGGAGCAGTTACTGAGTTATTGTGTTGTGCCCGGTCATTAACGTTTTCAAAATTTAAGTTCCTGTAAATTCCATTCTCTTTTGTTTGTGTTTCATCCGGACTGTTGAATGGAAGTCTGATTTGGCATCACACCTGGAATATCTACTTCACATCTGCAGCTCAATTAAGAAACGCTAGTGTCTCAGCTCCCTACTTAAAAAAATGTTAGGAGATCTAGCCTGGCCCATAACAGATGCTCGTGTTATACTGTGGTGGCTGCGGCTGTCCAATTCTTCATGAATGAAGGAAGAGTTGTGTTAACGTAGCTGATCCGTCTCTGGAGCAAGGTTTTGGTTGCTGCCTCTGAAGAGATATGGATTTGAATCTCTCTATGACTGCAGTTTTTCGTCGAGTCTGTTCATTTTGTTCAGACCATGTATTTCATTTCCAAGTTTAAAAAAAACACCAATCGGCTAAAATCAAAATAAATATTCTGATTGGTTTCAACGTTGTGCAGATCATTTCTTTTTATTCTTATAACTCCCGCGAGCTCTGTCTGTGCATTTATCGTGCTGAATTTCGTTCAGTGAAAAAGGATTTGAAGTACTATGATGGTGTAAGTGTTAATCCACTGTGTTTTATTTAGTGCATGTTAGCTACATTATACCGATATTGAGAACAGTTACTGCTGATACTTAAAGGAGCAGAATAATTCCAGTCAGTAATTATTTGACACACATTTCAACCATGTCTCGCCTCGCATTTTTGCTAATGAATTCAGTTACTGAAATGACATGAACAATCAAAGCAATGCTTTGCCAGCAGTATCAGTAACTTAACCTGTCCTGCTACACAAGTAATTGGCTTTAATATTGGCGCAACAGAGTCCAGCGTCTCTGTGCTGATCTCCAGCAGTCTAAGTTTTCACCGTTTATCACCTTGAAAATTAATTGTTGCTGAAGCTCCTCGGTGACATCTGGTTTGACTGGTTTTCCTTGTGATCCCAAGACCAATCAGAGCCTCTCAACATTGCGGAATCATCACTATCTCAACACGTGTTGGGTAATTCTTTGGCAACTGTGGCACAACCTTCTCGTGTAACAAGCTAACGTATCACACAAATCATTATTAATTTTGTCAGTGCTGAGGAAAGTCTGCATGGTACTACTGACAACATGAAAATATTTCAAGAAAGTAGCCTCGATATTATCATTTTTTTTCTTATTTAAAGGCAAATGCCATGTTATGTGTTCAAACGCAATTCGATTGGCCAAATTAGTCGACCTTAACAAAGCAAATTTTATTTATACATGATAGGTAAATTAAAACAAAGTAACGACGAATTTAGATTAACTTAATTCTATTGAAAAACATAATAGAATGATAGATCCATTAACTTTTACTTATTAACATGCCAGTATAATCCCATCCCGTTAACGCACTCCTTAACAAGAAGACGAATTCAGAAAATAGATTTGCAAACCAGCAGTGGACAAAACCACAGATCCTAGCTGTAACTGAGCAAGGGAAAACATGTATATTTTGCTTCAGCGGGTCGGTGTGGCCTTGTTAGGCCGAAGGGCCTGTTTCCACACTGTAACTAATCTAATCCAACCTCTGACTGAATAAGACGTCTTCCTCCTTCGGCTGATGAATCAGTACTCCCCCATGTGGAACAACATTTGGAGAAAGCACTTACTGTGGCAAATGTGTAAGTATACTCCTGGGATTTCAATGTCCCCTACTAAGAGTGGCTTTGCAGCAGCATTATCCTTTGAGCTGTTCGGTTCCTTAACGATATAACTGCGAGACTGTGTCTGCAGCAGGTGGTGATGGAACCAACAAGATGGAATAACGTAATTGATCGCATCCTTACTGATCTGTCGGCTGCAGAAACATTTGGTCCACAAGAGTATCGGTAAAAGTCGTGCCATTGTGGAGACGAGGTCACACCTTCACATTAAGGATCACCTGCATCGTGTTGTGTGGCACGATCAAAGTACTAAAAAAGGAAAGACGTTGAAACAATCTAGCAGCTCAAGACTGAGTATGAGGCACTGTGAGACATCAACAGCAGCAGAACTGAACTCGAGCACAATCTGCAATCTCATGGCCTGCCATATCCCCTACTCAAACATTGCCATGAAGTCAGGTTCAAAAGAGTGTGCAGGAGGGTATGTCAGGAGACAATCAGAAAAATCCTAAAAGTGAGGTGTCAATCTCACGAAGCTTGCAAACAGACGAATGCACATAAGAACTGGCATAAGCTGCAAGTGTCGACAGACCTAAGCTGTCCCACAACCAACGGATCAGATCTAAATTCTACAGTCCCTCAACATCCTCTTATGAATGGTGGTCGAAGATTAGTTAGCTCACTGCAGGATGAGGCTCCATAAACGTTACAATCCACAACGATTGATGGGTCCAGCACATCAGTGCAAAAGACAAGGCTGATGCATTCGGAAAAATCTTCCTTTCATACTCAGTGTCTCCCGTTCGCTCACTGACGGTATCTTCTTACAGATAACCTTTTCATAATTCTCATTATGTTCTTTGAAAATACGGTCCTTTCAGAGGAACACAAATTAGGGTTCAAAGATTCGGATTATAAACTGTGTGAAGGACCAGAGTCATCCTGAATTACGAATCAATAGATCCCTCAAAGTTGCCACCCAGGTTTGATAGATTTCTTAAGAAGACGTACAGTGAGGTGGCTTTGATTAGCAGATGAGTGAGTTTAAGAGACATGAGGTTTGTGGGAGCTCTATCGAGCCTTAGTAAAACCACACTTGCAATGTTGTGTTCAATTCTAATCGTCTCAGGACAGGAAACCTTTAAAGATGGTGTAGCGGAGTTTTAACAAGTTGCTACTTAGATGGGACAGCATTTCTTATAAGAAAGTTTGAGAGAGCCAGGGATTCTGTTATTTAAGAGAATAAAAATGAGGTGTGACTTAATAGAGGTGTATAAAATTTTGAGAGGTGTACAAAAAGTGGATAGCCAGAGACTTTTTCCCAAATATCTATCAGGAAGGGGCATAATTTTAACGTATTTGTAGGGATGTTTAAGGGAGATTCCGAGATATGTTCTTCAGACAGAGATTGTTGGATGTGTGGAATGCATTGCTGACAGTGATAGTCGCCTGAGATACATTAGGGAATGTTAAAGCGAATTTTGACCAGGAACATGGCAGATCGTTAAATGAACTCCGTTTGATTTTAGAGTAGGATAAAATTGTGTAATAACATCGAGGGCCGCAGGGCCTGTACTGTGTTATATTGTTCTATGATCTATGCTCTTTCAACGAAATGTCCCGTGGTAGGCTGGTCCAGAACAAGTCTGTGAGTTTGCAAGTTGGATGCAATATTGGAGTTGTCACTGAAGGCAGAATGCAATTATTGAAGTTTAATTTCTTTGAATAGAAAGTTATGATCATTTGTTTTCCAGCAAGGATCTGGGCGAGGACATATTTTGTCTGTTTTTTGTGTGTGTGTGTGTTTGTGTGTGTGTGTGTGTGTGTGTGTGTGCTGTTATATGTATTTGTGTATGTATATGTGTATATGTACATGTGTGCAGGTGTGTCCCATATATGCATATAATATGCATACACGTATGTGTATATGGTTTGGGTGAAGGTGTAGGTGGTCTGATAAGTAAATTTGCTGACAACATGAGAATGAGTAAAGTTATAACTGTGACGAAGGTTGTGAAATGATGTAGTATGATATAGGTCAATTGAAAATTTGAGACGGGAAATGGCAGATCCATTTCACTCCAGACAAATGTGAAGTGATGCATCTTCGAATTCAAGCGGCAGAGAACCAAATGGACCGACCCTTATTAGCACTGATATGCAGAGGTATCTTGTGGTGGCAGGTCCTGCAAGTGCAACACAAACGACTAAGTTGGTAAATAAAGGATATGACACGCTTGCACTCTTTTATCGTACTTTGAGTATAAAAGTTGGCTAATTGCATTTAAGCTGTGAAAATCTTATTTGGGCCGTACGAAAACATTGCGAGCAACGACAAAAGCGTAAATGACGTGACCAATAAGTTTTCGTTTCTCCAAGGCCCCACCCATAATCGATCGTATCCTGATTCCATGGAATGGACTCGACGCCCTAACAATGATTTGGAGACCCAACGTTGAGGCCTGACTACATTTACAACAAGACTCCAAGAGAGATCAAAGCCAAAATCAATGCCGGGGATTACATCAGGTACATGCATTTCCCTTCCAGAACAGCGATCCATCCACTGCGACTCACAGGTTTGACCAGAACCAGCCATTTATCCATGAAAGTTTGGAGAAGTGCTGTCCAGCTTGTGAGGCTGAAGTTCTCCTCGCCCACTGGAAGAACATAAATCAAGATTCAACTCGCCAAGAGAAATAGCTCACTCCTCCTTCACCTCAGCTTGGTTTACAACCTCAGGTTTTCTCAAAGCACCAGATTCACTGCAAGGTGTGCATGGACAAGGCAAAGGTCCCTCTGATCCACACTTCGTTGTACTTGAACATGACGAATTTTACTTGTTACTCTTCCCTGGACCGCGACTGTTTAATACTGAAGTGCAATCTGCACTACATGCTAACTCTGATTGCTAACTCTCTGACCTAGCTGTAGTTTACGTCCCAACGCATACATATCTGCATGTGCTGAAGTATATACTGCTACAAATAGCCTCGAGGGGTAATGCACTCTTGTTGATGACAGCCAGTTACTTTAACAAACCCAACATAATGAGTGTTATAATAAAATCCCAAAAACAGGTTTTCTGTCGCCTAGAGGATGTTTTTGTTGAGAACGTCGCTGGTATCCGGTGCTTCTACACACACGCGTCTATATTCGTCCTTGAGTCTTCCTTTTAACGTAGAACATACAATACACAACATTACGTTGCCGTACAGGTCCTTCAGACCACGATGTTGCACCGACCTGAGAAACCAATCTGAAGCCCATTTAACCGACAATATTCCATATGTCTATCCATTTAGCATATGAATACCCATCACATTGTAGAGTCTACTGCTCTTGCTGGCAGGCTGCTTTACGCCCCTACTGCCCTCTAAGTGATGAAAATACTCTGTCACCTGTCCGATATCTACTTCTCCTCACTTCAATATGATGTCCCCTCATGCTCACCATTAATATTCACGGAAAATTAAGCTCACTGTCCACCCGACCTGAGCCTCCGAGTTTCTCATATGCCTCTCAATCTTCTTCTCTCTTACAGAAACTGCCTGAAGTCCTTTAGCCTTTCCTCGTAAGAACTTCCCGCCATACTAGGCAACATCCCAGTAAATCCCCTCTGAACCCTTTCCAAAGGTTTCATATCCTTCATGTAATGCGGAGGCTAGAATTGTACTCAATATTACACAGCTGTAACATGACCTAATGGTTCAGAAATTCGATCTCTCCACTCTTAAAAGCAACACATTGTATGTCTTCTTACCAACCAGATCAAACTTGGTGGTAACTTTCAGGGTTCTATGTTCATGGACACTGAGAACTCTCTGTTCATCTACACTGCCAAAAATCTTACTTTTAGCCCAGTACTGCTTATTGCTGTTGCTCCTTCCAAAGTGAATCACCTCACAATTTTGCGCATGACGTTACATTTCATACCTCTCAGCCCAATTCTTTAGTTTCTCCCTGTCCCTCTTTGAACTGAAACATCCTTCAGCATTATCCACAACTGTACCGACCTTAGTATCATCCGCAAATTTACTAATCCATCCTTTTTCTCCTTCAACAAGGTCATTTTAAAAATGGCAAACAGCGGGGACCCCAAAAAAGAACCTTGCGGTCCACCACGTGGAACTCGAGGATGAGCATTTCCCATCAACCATCTCATTCTCTCTGCTTTCGGCTCGCCAATTTCTGGTGCAAACCGCTAAATCACCCTCAATCCCATGCTTCCGCAGTTTGTGCAATAGCCAATTTGGCGATCCTCATCAAAGGTCTTACTAAATCCATATACACAACATCAATAGCTTTACACTCATCCATCTCTTTGCTCGCTTTCTCGAAGAACTCAATAAGTTTTGTGAGTCACGTCATACCCTAAAAAAAACCGTATTGACTATCCCTAATCAAGTTATTCATTTCTTGATAATTATAAATCCTATCCCTTATTGCCCGTTTCCAGCATTTTACTCACAACTGAAGGCTCATTGGTCTATAATTACTGGTGTTGTCTCCGCGCTCGTTCTTTAACAAGGGGACAACATTTGCTATCCTTGAGTCTCCTGGCACTATTCCTACAGACAATGACGAAATAAAAATCAAAGACTAATCTTCTCTCTGGCTTCCCAGAGAATCCTAGGATAAAACCCATCCAGACCAGGGGAGTTCTCTGTTTTCACACGCTCCAGAATCTCTATTACCGTCGTCATTGTGAGGCTCAATCCCATCTATTCTCGTATCCTAAATCCTGATGAAGGGCTCTGGCCCGAAACGTCGAATTTCCTGTTCCTTGGATGCTGCCTAACCTGCTGTGCTTTAATCAGCAACACATTTTCAGCTCTGATCTCCAGCATCTGCAGACCTCACATTTTACTCCTGTAAATCCTCGACAATATTTTTTTTCCAGTGTGGATTCTGATGAAACATATTCATTTAGTCCTTCCCCTGTCTCCTCTGACTCCAATCACAACTTCCCACAGGTATCCTTGATTGGTCCTCATCTTACTTTCGTCAGTCCTTTATGCCTGGTATGCCAATAGAACTCCATTGGGTTATCCTTGATCTTATCTACCAATGAGTTCTCATGTCCCCTCTGTCTCTTGTTAGCTCCGTCTTTAGGTCTTTCCTGGCTAAATTACAACTTCCAATCGCCATAACTGAGCCTTTACATCTCATCCTAACATAAGCCTTCGTCTTACTCTTGAAAAGAACTTCAAGTTAATAAAACTGTAGTCACTGAGCCAAAGTGCTCCCCACACTGTCACTTCAATCACCTGTCGTGTCCCCTTCCCTCAAGAGGAGATCTAAGTTTGCCACTTTCCGAGTAGGACTCTCTACACACTGCTTGAGGAACATTTCCTGAACATACTAAACAAATTCCACCCCATCTGAGCCCTTAACGCTCGGTTGGTCCCATTCTCTGTGACGAAAATTAAAATCCCGTACTATGAAAACCAAGTTGCTGCTGCAAGTTTCCCTAATCTCTCTGCATATTTATTTTTCGAAATCCCGTTGGCTATTTGGTGGCCATTCGTACAATCCCTGTGAGGATTTAAAATTTGAATTTAGGTTAGTATTAGAAGCAACATATAAACGTAGATTTTTTTTACTAATCACAAAATGACTTTTTAATTTAAAAGAATATCTCAAAATGGCTGAGAATAGTGATTGAACTCTGTGAACCTGTACTGCTGATTTGCAGAATTAAGCTGACATCAAAAGATAAGAGGACGATAGAGTGTTCATAAAATGACTACTGACACATTAATTGACCATTCGAACCAACCTTGAACAGCTACAATGGCATGATGATTGACGTAAATCAGAACCCTTTCCCAGGAAATATGATTGGTTTAATGTGCTGCAATTCATGACACCTTATTATATGTGATTGATCTTTCTTGCAATTAAAACTGTACTATCTTTTATAAAATACATATAAATAATGTGTAATTTTCGAAAGTAATCGTGGAACTTCACCGTGGATTAGAGAAGCTTTAAGCTCTATGTTGCTGGATGGAATTACGTCAAGGTACCTTAACTCAACAAACAAATGACACGTGCTTTTGGACAGACCGCATTCCATTGATTCTTTTGACCAATCTCGAACCAAGATGCCCCTTTTGAGGGGTCATAGATCTTCACGTATAGCATCAGCATAACATGCTTATTTCTTAGCTCCACCCACAAAGACTTACTGGATGAACCTTCAGTGATTTCATCCCCGATTACAGCAGTAATTATCGCCTTAATCAAAAATGAAATGACCCTTCACTACTACCACCACCTCGATAACACCTCAAACTTCTGTACCTTTGCACAACAAGCTGCTCGTCCTGCCCCTGCCTTAGCCATGTTTGTGTAACGGCGGTGATATCCCAGTCTCACGTGACGATTCACGCCCTGAGTTAATCAGCCTAGTCTGGCACTCATATTTCATTAAAATAGATGCAATTTAATCGAACATTCCTTGCTCCCTGTCATGGTCCTGCCTGATATGTATCTTCAATTTACTAACTCTGATTTCTTTATCTCCTTTAGGCCTCGTACTTGTCCCCCATCTGTTGAAGATTCCACCCGTCCTCCGGCCAATCTAGCTGAAACTGTCCCTTGCGGAATTGGGAAACCTGTCCGCCAAAATGCGTGACGATGCTCTCACTCTAACAATGTCATATTGTCCTTGGTTCTATTTTAAACAGTGGTCATGAAGACAGAGGAGTCCCACTTCAGAACTGTGCAGCAACACGCACTACTTAATGTTCCCTTTTTATGCTTGTTTCCCTCAGTGCTTATTCAGGTGACTGAAGAGCAGACGTTTCGGCATCATATTTGACCATTTGCAAAGCATAGGGGGTTCTTTATGAATGTCGAGAGTCGACTTTAAATGAGTGAACACTTTGAGTTAATTCTAGAAATGTCAAACGTGCATAAAAAGAGCGTTAAAATCTTTGCTGAATACATTTTTTCTCTGCGCAACGTTGATGTTTCAGCATTGATCTACAAACGTACTTCTTAGACATTTTCTCTTCTTACTGCTGTGTTATTTTTTCTGGTGGATTTAGTTTTCCTGTGTTGGTGTGGAGATTCATTCGAGTTTTTTATTCATTGCGTCTGTTAGGTTTCAATTGAATATTTTTCAATATACTCGTACTGATACATTATAAACCTAACCTTGATCTCTGTGCTACAATCTGGCAATACTTTTCCACTGGATAAAACAGAGCTTTCAATGTTCTTTGGCAGTTATAAGCATTGGGATCCCGATGTACCATAGAAAGTGCAGCCGATTCAGTAACTATTTTACTCTTTCTTTCCATCCATATGTCCTTCCCCTCTATTCCAGCTAATGTAGCAGTGGTAATTGTTCTGTATCGACAAAGATGTGGTCTCTCCGAATGTGTTACTTATTATCTACTATCCATGGCGGTGACAGACATCCTCGTCATGATCAACGCTGTAATATTAAACAGGATTGCTTCTGTCTACTTCCCATTAAGTTACTTGTCTATAACGCCAGTGTGCGCTGTGCGTACTGTCTTGATTTTTATCGCAATTGATAGCTCTGTCTGGTTAACTGTTGCTTTCACCTTTGATCGTTTTGTGGCTATCTCCTGTCAGAAGTTGAAAACGAAGTTCTGTACAATAAATGTGACAGCGCGGGTAACAGGAATCATTTCTGCATTGGCCTTTCTGAAAAATATCTTCAAATATTTTCAATTTGAACCACAGTACATACTAAATGGGGTACCGTGGTTCTGTGTCATAAAAGCAATATATTATACATCACCATCCTGGACTGCATATGACTGGATACGATCCATTTTAACTCCTTTTCTCCCATTTATTCTCATTTTACTACTTAATGTATTGATGGTGAGGCACATTCTGACAGCGAACAGGGCACGTAGAAGATTCTGCATCCAGAAAAATGTACAGAATCAGATTGACCCAGAGATAGAGAAACGGAGGAAGTCCATTATTTTACTGTTTGCCATCTCGTCCAATTTCATACTGTCAAATTTGCTTTACTTTGTGACGATCCTGAATGTCCAAATTGCGCATGCTACTTATTTGACAGGTTCCAATGCCAGTGATTCCACGTTTATTCTCCAAGAGACCGGATTTATGCTTATTAAGTTCCTGTATGCTATTAAGTTCCTGTATGAACCCTTTTATTTATGCTGGGACACAAAGTAAATTCAGGCTGGAGTTAAAGAATGGTTTAACATATCCAATGAAAATATTGGGTGAAATATTTAAAATATAAACGTGGCAAAATGTAACAGAAATTCTAAATTACGTTCCAGAATCTATCTTTCTTGTGAATATCATAAAAAAGGCCACTTGGAAGACACACTATGTTATAAGTTCTTGCACTTTATACGAGTCATTTTAGACGAGTGTGTAAAAACAAAAAAACACATATTTACATCCGTACAAACATACACACACACACACACACACACACACACACACACACACACACACACACACACACACACACACACACACACACACACACACACACACACACACACACACACACACACACACACACACACACACACCCTCTTCATGGGTGACGAATTTTTCCCATAAAACCATTACTTTCATTCTGTTACTCATCCGATTGCTGAATAGCAATTTCCAATAAAGCTTAGTGTACAAAGATATGGAAATAAGAGCAAAAAGACAATGTTTTCTGCACGTTGGCCATCGACCTTTAAACCAGATGTAAAGCGGCCAACGCATCAACCATTTCTCTCGAAACCTGGAGAGGTTTAAAAGTGTTTTCAAGATACTGAGACATAACGTGTAGTTCGGACTGGAATTGTTAAAAAAGGAAATGATACAAGCCAGGGTAAGTGGAGTCCTCTCGCCAGCAACATGTTTAATATTTATAAGCTGCCAAGGGAAAAGTAAACACAAATACGCAAGGGAAGGTTATAACTTTGTTCTAGTTTGTCCATGGTTATCACTGAAAATATATGTATAAAAGCTTCTTTCAAATAAATTACTTCTCACCTGACTGACTAAATGATTTTCTAAAACAAAACTGCCTTTCAATTTCCAAGTATTGAATACGTGAGTTTAAGAGATTCTGTACATTATCTTCCTGAGTTGAGGATGACCACAGTCTGTTGCTTTTCCGTTCCAAATTCTCCACCTCCATTCAGTCCAGACACTTTTGTGTAAAACTAAACAGGAATCACTCCAACAGGAATCCGTATGCCAGTTGTGTTTACCTGTGACGATTCTGTCTCTTTAATACGGTTATATTGTCCATTTACTGGAAGCGAGATTGGAAGTTAAATGTTTCAATCTGGTTGCTGGCTGCCACTTGAGTAAACAGCTTGGGAGGTTTTCTTTAAATGCAAAGTCAAAAAGTGTGACGCTAGAAAAGCACAGCAGATCAGGCAGCATCCGACGAGCAGGATCGGCGACGTTTTGAGCATAAAGTTAAAAATCACACCACACCAGGTTATAATTCAATTGGTTTATATGAAGTACCAGCATTCGGAGCGCTGCTCCTTGATCAGGTGGTTGTTTACCAGATGTTGTGTGATGTTTAACTTTGTACACCCTTGTCCAACACCGGTGTCTCCAAATCATTTTGGGCACATCAATTCATGCGTTATTTTTAAATGCAGCCTGAGTACGTCCAGTTCTTACAGATTAAGGTTTCAGATTGTAATCAGAAGCTATTCGGGTCACAAAAGAGTTCATAGCCTCAGTGAATGTAACCTGGCATCAACTCTCACTGAATTTTGCATTCACATCTCTTCAGCGTGAATTGGAGAACGATATGTGAGAAATGGTTTCTGAAGTTTCCTCTTTTGCCACGGGGAGAGTTTATCAATAGTAAATACATCAGAACAGTTAATTAGAAGTAATTATTGGATATATTATGTTGTTTAATGTCTAACAGAGTTAAGACATTCTAAGTTGCATTTTCATTGTTTGCGTTTTAACTATATTGTTCAAACAAATTGCATTTGTCTAACGTCGACTACTTTGACCAGCCACATTCGTCAGTAACAAACACTTTAAGTTTGCCCTTGACGTAAAAAAAAAGCTCGACTATGGTTTTAAAACATGGTGAGAGGTCTGGTTGGTCCATAACAAACTGGGTAGCTCGTCAGGATCAAAATCCTGAACTCCAACTTGGGTTCAGGATTGTTGGACCTAAAGGCTGCGAGTGATGATTGTTGGAGTATTTAAATTCGGATGTTGAACTCGGCTGGTTTAAACAGTGTGTGCGTTGTGTTGTAATTGTTCAATCATTCATTATAAATTTTCTGGCCGTCGAACAGGTTGCTTGTGGGAGTTTCAAACAATTAAGCAAAGCAAAGCTTTTTGAACTGGCAAACAAGCCGGAGCCCAGGTTGTCTGTATCTACGAGGAAAGGGGAGATGGTTCTGTCATCTGCACAGCATTGGACATTACCAACAATATCAACGTCGTTTTTGTGAATGGCTAAAGTTCAGTTGTAAACGAAACAGCTTGGATTTGAGTCAAAATAAAGAGAAAAGGAAATTATACAGCTTAAATTGTGATTAAAAGCAGAGAACGAGGTCTTTGCAGGAGCAAGGGAGAAATACAGAGAACCACAGCAGAAGGAGAAAGAGTTTCAGAAGGTGGGAAAGAGAGAGCAAGGTCGACTCTAAAAAGACGGAGGTGAATGTAGAAGCTCAGCTTAGTGAGGAGGATAGTGCTGCAAAGTAAATCCATTGTCCCCAACAGCCTTGGTGTATATCTATTCAAACGTGACTAGACATTTCAGATATACAACGAGAATGATGTAGAAACCATTTTCGTTTCATTTGAGAAAGTGGGGAAACAGATGATGTAAGCAGGAACCGTGTGGGTATTGTTGTTCCACATAAAGATGTGAGCTAGACGGAGTGGTATATTTGCTTCACTATCAGGAAAGATACTTCGGAGTATAATAAAGTGAAAATACCATCTGAACTGCATACTGGGCTGGTGACAGAAGCCTACAGACAACGTTTCAGGAACCTAAGGAGGGACCCTGACTAAATGTACGTTCAGTGTGAAATGACGATATAAAGTAATTTGGATAGTTTGGCAAGATTGAAAATAAGGCGTTCTTTGAGAGACAATTGTTATGGAAGAATAACTCAATTCCCAAAGTAGTGAGAACTCACGTGGAAGAACAGTCAGTTAAGACTGCAAGATTACCCAGTTGAAATTGCGGATGTTTATTTCATGATTCATTAAACAAAGCGGCTTAGTGATTTGCACGGCTACCTTACTGCGCCAAGGACAATTGTCTGTGTGGCGTTTGAACATTGTCCGTGTCTCAGTGTGGGTTCCCTCCTGGTGTCCCTGTTTCCCCTCAAAATCCAAAGCAATTCCAAGTGAATTGGCAATGCAAAATTTCCCATGGTGTTAAGGGATGACCAGGTTAGGTGCTTAATCAGGGTTAAATATAGGTTTTAAGCAGAATGGATCAGGGTGCGTTATTCTTCGGAGCATAGGTGTGGATTTTGGTCAGAAGGGATTTTATTTTCCAAACGGAAATTAGATGATTCTATGCGAATTCAATGCTTGTTTTTTCACCATCAATTTAGACGTGTAAGAGATAGAAAGGCAGGAAAACAGAAATCCTCAGGTGTTATGCTAAAAAGATATCTTATTGAAGATAATAAAAATACGCGACTGCAAATTAAACAAAAGCATACCCATGAGGTGGAAAGTGAAGAGAAAAGGCTCAGATATGCTCACTGTAATAATGTCGCACAATTAATGGTTTAAGAAAAGCACTGTGAGCACGGATGTGGAGAAGTAGGCAATGACAGTGAATTCTGTTGAAATGGTGAAGTAAAGCAAAGGGGAAGCTGACAAGCTGCACCAGAATGTGCCAGATTTCTTTGCACGATTACTTTGCGAGCGTAAATGTTACCTTGCACGTGCAAAGATGGGCAGGGAAACAAATTGTAGTTCTAAGAGATATGGGAACGAGTCTTGCTTTATTGGTTTGCGATTCAAGGGATATATCATTCAGAAGTACGATTGCAATCAGAGGTCGGATCATAAAGGCAGTCCTTTGTATTTCAAAAGAAGCTGTTCCTTGTCTCAATGATACTCTGCCGTTGACATTTTTGCAGACGGGTAATAACTCAGTCCGGGCTCCGGTCAAATTGGTTTGGAACGGAAATGAAAATGATTTTTGGACGCTTTTTTTCATCTATGTACTCAGGTGAGACTTCAGACCAAAGTGGTCAGGATTTAGAATTAACGTGTAGAATGATAGGGGAGTGGTCAGATCCGGAGTCGAGCAATTTTGTTCAATCCAGAACTGGTTGGTCGTTAAACAGTAAGTTTTATGGAAACTCTATTGTGCAATTCTAAATTCAACCTGTAAGCATCTGATCGTTTTTGTACTGTGTATCAAAGGGGGGTTGCTTATTGGGTCTGTTGTAACAGTTTAGACAGAATGTGTTCCGTCGCGGTTCTTTATTCTGTTCCTCTTGTGTCATTCTGAATAGATGTTTTTGCCTGTTTTAAACCAGTTAGTCTACCTCGCTAACTTCATTCAGGTAATGTTCACTGTACACTTACCGAAACACATTGCAAAACGATGTTCTGAACTGCCTCTTTCAGATTGTTTTGAGTGGTCTGCCCTCGTCCATGACAGATTAGGGGTTCTTGAGGGGATTTTTAACAGCGAGTAGTAAATGCTCGTATCTTTATTTCAGGATTTGGTTTGCTTGGGTAGCCAAAGCTTGGCATAGTTCTGTTTGATTCCACCGTCAAAAACTTTCTGAATGTGGATGCGATGACTGTGGAAGTTTTACAGAATGTGAATAAGAGCAAGCTGCAGGAAGTAACATCAGTAATATACTGGCGTCACTTCCAGTTTCAGATGATCCTTTAAAAGGAATGTTGTGTGGATCGTATCAAATCGAGAATAAATTGAGTGAAATGAACTATTTGATAAGTCCCCCAGACAGGAAGACATCTGTGTCATGCGAATATGTTTTAAAGGTATTTTGATCTGGAAAGTAAGCAAATGAAGAAGATGTTAATGATTACATCACAGAAGGAGAAACATGTTCAGAGAATTCTGAATTGAACAGTCCTCGAATCAAATTGGACAATGAGCAAGTTGTCAAAAATTGGGATAAATTATTGAGTTACTGTCCAGTAAATGACATGAAATTGTTATTGCTATCACATGGAGAGATATGCAGAAATGAACTGGGAAGTAGAAATCTAAAAAGGCATAATGTATACGTAGAAAATGACGCTACGCTAAAGCAATATCCTTTTTGGAGTAATCCTCGAAAGTTGGCAGATTTCCAGACGGAAATACACTGCATCCTCCAAGACAGCAAAAGTGAAGTGAGTTACATTGACTGGAGCTCACTCTTAGTCACTGTGCTAAAGCCAAATAATACCCGGTGGTTATGTGTGGATTACCACAAATTCAACTCTGGAAGAAAGACTGGTGCGTATCCAATTCCACGGTTGGAGGACTCGGTCGAAGACGTGGGACAAGCAACAGATATTTCTAAGCTAGACTTGTTCAGAAGCTACTGGCAAGTACCTCTGTCAGAGACAAAAAAGGTAATTTCGGCCTTGAAACGTGAAATGGATATCAGGTCAAAGTCATGCTATTTGATTGGAAAAACGTTCCAGATACGTTTTAGAGATTGACTAATAAGATCATCGATGGGTTGCCCAACTGTGTTGTGTATTTTGATTACCTGGTGGTTTTTAGTCAGTCATGGAAGGAACATTTACAACATTTACCAGACTTGTTTGATCAACGTTGGAACTGAAAATGTGATGCTGGAAAAGCGCAGCAGGTCAGGCAGCATCCAACGAGCAGGACAGTCGACGTTTCAGGCATGAGTTCTTCTTCAGGAATGAGGAAGGTGTGTCCAGCAGGCTAAGATAAAAGGTAGGGAGGACCGACTTGGGGGAGAGGCGTTGCAAATGCGATAGGTGGAAGGAGGTCAAGGTGAGGGTGATAGGCCAGAGTGGGGGTGGGGAAGAGAGGTCAGGAAGAAGATTGCAGGCTCGGAAGGTGTTGCTGAGTTCGAGGGATTTGTCTGAGACAAGGTGGGGGGGAGGGGAAATTAGGAAACTGGAGAAATCTAGGTTCATCCCATGTGGTTGGAGGGTTCCTAGGCGGAAGATGTGGCGGTCTTCTTTCAGCCGTCGTGTTGCTATGGTCTGGCGATGGAGGAGGCCAAGGACCTGCATTCCTTGGTGGAGTGGGGGGATGTATTGAAATGTTGAGCGACGGGGTGGTTGGATTGGTTGGTCCGGGTGTCCCAGATGTGTTCCCTGAAACGTTCCGCAAGAAGGTGGCCTGTCTCCCCAATATAGAGGAGGCCACATCGGGTGCAGCGAATGCAGTGCATGATGTGTGTGGAGGTGCAGGTGAATTTGTAGCGGATATGGAAGGATCCCTTGGGGCCTAGGAGGGAAGTAAGGGGGAGGTGTGGGCGCAAGTGTTGCATTTCTTGTGGTTGCAGGGGAAGGTACCGGGAGTGAGGTTGGGATGGTGGAAGGTGTGGACCTGACGAGGGAGTCGCGGAGGGAGTGGTCTTTTCGGAACGCTGATAGGGGAGGGGAGGGAAATATATCTCTGGTGGTGGGGTCCATTCGGAGGTGGCGGAAATTACGACGGATGATGCGATGTATGTGGATTTTGTTGGGGTTGAAGTTAAGGACCAGTAGGGTTCATTCCTGCTGGTGATTGGAGGGGCGAGCTCAAGGGCGGAGGAGCGTGAAGTGGAGCAGATGCGGTGGAGGGCATCGTCGATCACGTCTGGGGGGAAATTGTGGTATCTGAAGGAGGAGGCCACTTAGGTTGTATGGTATTGGAACTGGTCTTCCTGGGAGCAGATGCGGGGGAGACGAAGGAATTAGGAGAATGGGATGGCGGTTTTACAGGGGGCAGGGTGGGAGGAGGTGTAGTCTAGGTAGCTGGGAGGAGGTGTAGTCTAGGTAGCTGGGAGGAGGTGTAATCTAGGTAGCAGAAGGCAGGCTTGGTGGTAAACGTTGGAAGACAGACTTGGTGGTAAAACGTAACAAAAAGTGAATTTGCTAAAGTCCAAGTCACCTTCTTGGGCCATACTATTGGACATGGAGAAATAGTCCCACAAGACGCATAAACAAAGGTAGTTGGGAAATTTCTCACACCATCAACAGAAAAGCAGTACTATGCAATGTTTAAACAGAACGGGTGAGTTGACTTTACATCATTTAAAACTAGGACAGCACGTGATGAAACAGAAAGCAGAAAGAAATCAAAATACCCATTTAGCTAGTGGAGATAAAGTGAGAGTGCAATTTCCAGTGATCGGTGAGTCTTTAACAGCAATATTAATGGAATCTACCAAATCGAAAGATGATTGGGTGAGGTGAGCTATTTTTGAAGAACGCAAGAAAGACAGAAATGTCGCAGTGTGTATCGTGTGGATATGCTCAAATAGTATTTTCGATTGAGAATGGGGATATATTACTGGACATAACACAGAATGAAGAACCAGGTTCAGCGCATTCCGAATTGGACATGCAACAAATTAAGTTGGACAATGATGAAATTCTCAAAACAATTGGAATAAATTATTGAGTTCTCTTCTAGAAGAAATCTGAAATGAACTTAAAGAGTTATTACAATAACATAGTTAGTAATGTGAGAATATTCTGGCAAATAGAACCAAATGTCACGTGGTATAGGAAATGTTCCAATTAAGCAATATCCTTATCAACGTCACCTTCTAAAGTTGGTAAAGGCTCAAAACGAGAGTTCATGTATGCTCAAAGACAACATTATAGCAGTGATTTGCAGCGACTGGACGTCACCCATGTTAGTAATGCCAGAGCAAAGTTGTACCCAACGATTACGTGTGAACTATCGCAGTTACAAATTCTGACTTGTATCCGATTTCACGTTTGGAAGACTATATTGATAAGATGGGAAAAGCAGTTTATATTTCTAAATTTGACATACTCAAAGATTAATGACAGGCATCATTATTTCAAAGAGCAAAGAACATTTTGGCTTTTGTAATACCGAATGAACTATGCCAATTAAACTCATGCTATTCGGTATGAACAATCGCCAAAGGCATTTCAAAGTCTAACCATTAATGACATTTCTGGATTATCCAAATGAGTGGTGTACATCGGCGACCTGGTGATTTTTAGTCACATTTGGAATGAACATTTGCAGCATCTATCAATATTGTTCGACCAACGTCAGGAGGGAGTCTTGCTGAAGGGCCAATTCTCGAAAAGATGCGGTAGAGGAGCTTATGCTCGAAACACCAACTCTTCTGCTCTTCTAATGCGATCTGTCCTGTTGTGTTTTTCCAGCACCACATTAATTAACTCTGTTCTCCAGCATAACTTTCTTCCAGGCCTAGTTATCTACCTGCCTGAGAGTGAGTTTGAAACAGCCCAAATCACACTCCTGTGACGTGTCATTGATCATTGATAGATGGCTCCCCGCGATGAGAAGACAAAGATTATTGGGTGTTTCTGATATCACCGACGGAGAGGGAAGTGCTATTGACTGGGTTTTATTGCAAGTTTGGACTGCGTTATAGCAGTGCAGTTGCTCCACTGACTAACTTATTGAACAAGTTCAGAATATTTCAAGAGTCAACGGACTCGCTAAAAGTTTTATTCAATTTGTGACAGTGTAAAGCACATCCAATTACAGAATGTTTTCCTCGGTGACTATGGATGCATCTGTGTCCGTATCAGTGCTGTAATCTTTCAAGTAGACGTCGAGAAAGACCTAGTGGGTTTTTTGTCCAGAAATTTGAGTGCTCAGCAACACAAATAGTCCACAGTTCAGCCAGAAATCTTGTGTTCAGTGTTGATTGACAATATTTCATAAATTATAATGCCAGCAACATATCTGAGCATCACTCCTTAAAATTTCTCGATTAATTTAAGGGCCGAAGTTCCAGACTGTTTCGATGGAGATATTTTTTGAAGCCATACAAATTCAGGAAGATAAAACAATTACCAATGCGTTGTCACATTTCTGGTGATGAAAGATGAAGCTGTTCAGTGGAAAGAATAAATGGGCAGAAAAATATTGTAGGAAAGAATGTTTGCAAGCTTTTTGTTGTATACTGGCAGATTAGGTGTAAGGGTTTCAAAAATGAAGCCTCCTTTTTATTCAAGGGGAACGTGGGACGGTGCTGTCAATTTAAGGAGTTTTCTTGTCCTGGCTTTTTTTTAAGAGAGGTTGTCATGTAGACATTTAGATCTGATTACTGAAGAAGAATTGAACAAAAGACTGTGGAGGCGTCGGAGTTTTTTTATGCAGCCTGAATGAGTCAGACCAGTTCACACAGATCGAGATTTCTTAGTGCCCTTAGAAGCTATTGGGATCTCAGAAGAGATTCAACTTCCGTGAATGTCTCCTGTCTTCTACTCACCGAACATCAGTTATGTCAGGTGGCGAGGGACCATTCCCCTGCTGAAGAAATGGAAAGGAACTCGCCCAATCATATAATCTGCTGATACACGAAGGAGATGAGCCATAGCAAAAATGATCCTTATGTCTGGGACGGAAAGATGGCCTCGACGGTCCATTACTTGTGTTGTATATTGTGTTCATGTTCGATTAGAAGGTATGCTATCTTAGACAGTGTATTAATCAAGGGCAAACGAATAATTCGTATTGAATTGTGAGAAATGGAATGTTCGGCTCAAGAATAATAACCTCAAATCAGAACACACTGGCACGCTGGTTAATTGTTCAGGGTTATTTGGACATGGCAATGCCCAATTCACACAACGTGGGAAAATACATGGCAATCCATCTGGTGTAAAATCATTTTGTTTTGGCAGCGAGGTAACTGCATAACATTTTGATAATCTGCCAGAAACATTTTGAGGTAGTGAGCATGGAGAAACCGAAACCAGAAAAAGTACTAAAATGAAAATTCAGCCCATAACCACAAATTCAGAATAATATCAACATCAAGGTCTGGGCCCCACCAATGGGACTGTTCACTATGTAATCAGACGGGGGTCATGGTCAGGTGCTGTGGAAACTAAAACAGAGCTGTGTCTGCCAGCGTCAGTCTAGAGTATACAATGTGTTAGAGGTACTGTCACTCTCCTGTTGGATATATATACATTAAGTTATATGATAAATTCACACCTTATTTCGCATATATATTAAGCGGACTCAGTAAATGTATTTTCCTTTCAGAAATATGTCTGTGTCTTCGTATATTCAATTTTATTAGACCTTAAAGAACACGTGAATCGCTTCCAGCTTGACAATAAAAAGACAGGATTGGAATGAAAAGCAAGAACGTGATAGAATGATGGAGATGTTCTTTGCCTGGCATTAGAGAGACACGAATGTTATTGGCAAGATCTCAGGCTCAGCCTGCTCATTAGCCAGAT
Organism: Hemiscyllium ocellatum; assembly: GCF_020745735.1. Lineage (NCBI taxonomy): Eukaryota > Metazoa > Chordata > Chondrichthyes > Orectolobiformes > Hemiscylliidae > Hemiscyllium > Hemiscyllium ocellatum. Next base: position 578,759 of record NW_026867548.1, read on the forward strand.
CTTGTTGCAATGAAATTAAACTGCTTCAGTATCTCAGAAGTTGTGAATACTGCTGAACATTGTGCAATAAAGGCTGAACACATCACATCTGACTTTATGATGAAGGAAAAACCGTTGATGAAAGAGCTGAAGATTGTTGGGTCCAGGGCATTACCCTGATGAAATTCTGCAGCGATGACCTGGACCTAAATGCATTGACATCCAACAATGACAGTCATTTTCCTATGTGCTGGGATATCACTCACTAGCAGACGGTTTACCCACTGTGCACATGCATCGCAGGTTTTTCTTTATTTATCCCTGGAGGAGCTTAATGGCAGACCCCATCGAATGCTGTGTTGGTGTCAATTTCTGTCACTCTCCCGATACCTGTGGAATTCAGCTGCTTTTTGCATGTTTGAAGTGACGCTGAAAATAGATCAGCAGCTCAATGGTTCTGGCGGGATGCATGATGACATCTTTACATAGCTTATTTATGAGCAGATTCTGCTTGATAACACTGCTGATGACAATTTTCAACACTTTACCAATGATTGAGAGAGTGCTTAAGGGGTGGTAGCCGACCAGAATATATTTGTTCTGATTTTGTTTCTGTACACGAAGTATCTGTGTAATGTTCCACATTATTTGATAAATGCCTGCGCTGTGAAGTGCAGCAGTTTTCTGGAGACAGTTCTGATCTATTGTGGGAATGTTGCAAACGCCCATCGCTTCTGAATTGTTCAGTGCCGCCAAACATTTCCCGATTTCACTAGGTATGAAAGTATTACGAATGCTTTAGATTAATAGTTTGCATTGTTTCATTGTGTTCTTCCATCATTGGGAGCAAAGTAGTTCTGGAGTCCTCTTCTCTGGTGAGTTATTTAATTCTCCACCACTATAATCAACTGGATGTATCAGGGGATCAGATCTCAGATGTGATCCGTGGACTGTGAGATCGGTTAGCTATTTTTATCTGTTGCTGCTTATGGTTTTTGATATATCATTTTGTCGAAGTAAATTCGCAATCATATCATTCCTCAATGCATCTAAGTTGAACTGTCAGGTCTGACCGTTTTAGCACACATTTTCCAAACTGTAAAAGATCTAACTTTGCTAGTGCTCTACATTTTGTTTTCCCGCCAATCTAAACCCATGTCAATATGTTATATGTCACACCGGAGTCTCCTTTTTTTCAGCAGTGTCCTTCAAAGCGTTATATCAAAAAAATCTTCTGGAAAACGAACTTTAATAATCTCCTTTACGCAAAAAAAGTTACTAACCAGTAAGTAAAAGACACATGATTTTCCTTTGGCAAACCATGTCGACTACGAATGATTAATTTGAACTTGAATATCCCAATGTAATATCTTAAATATGTTTCCTCTAAAATAAGCTATTTAACTGGCACAAGTTTTGTTTTAAAATTTCTATGTCCTCTGTGTTCCATTTGCCATATCGCCATCTATACCCTCCTCCTTTGAATGCATTGAGTTTTTAAAAAATGAATCTAACTAATTAAATACTCGCCACTTCCTGAGGGGCCAGTACGGAAGCTCATCAGAACTCGGGTTTTTGCCAGACTGAAGCTTCAATGGTGCAGTCGTTACCTTGGCTGCGACCACACAGTTGTTTGGTCCCTCTACTGTAGAGCATAGGGCATTGTTGAAGTAATTGAGATAGTGAATTCAGGGATTCATCTGCTCTAGTAAATCAATACATTTTATTTGTTGTCTGAATGGAATGCTGATGCATCAACAGGGTTTACAGACCATTACCTTCCTGCCCAAACTCCTGATGGCACTTTTGGCATTCTGAACTTCCATCTACGGTTCTTATGAATATTTCCAAAGATAATGTTAACATTACACATCGAATAATTTATACGTAAAAGTACAGTCAGTGCAGTCTTATGGAAGTTCAAATCCTTCAGCCCTGGATTGTGTGCAGGCGTTTTATCACATTCAAACATCACATTAACAGGCAGAACCTTTATTGTATTATTTGCTGTATGCCTATCCAAGAGACAGTTGAATGTACGTAAGGTACCTGACTCTACTTCCAATTCTGACAATGAATTTGATGCATCCACCAATCTCTGTAAAGAAACTACCTCTGACATTTCCCCTCATTCTTCCTCCAATTACCATTACAGCATGGCCCACGTGATAGACAATGCCACCGTGGGAAAATGTATCTGGTTATACGTTCTATCTCTGCCTCTCAACATCTTGCATTCCTCTTTCAAGTCACCTGGCATCCTTCTTAACTGCAATGAGAAAAGCCTTCGCTCCCTTAACCTTTCGTCTCATAACATGCCCTGCTGTCCAGGCAGCATCATGGTAAATCTCCTCAGCCCCCTCTCTCAAGGTTCTCCATTTTCCCCATAATGACAGAACCAGAACTGAAAACGATATTCCAAGTGTGTTCTAATGAGGGCTCTATAGAACTGCAGCATAACCTTGTGGTTCACAAACCCAATGCGCCTGTGAATGAAAGCCAACATTACTTATGCTTTCTTAACTATCCTATCAACTAGGGTGACATCTTTGAGGGCTCTATGGACATGGACTCCGAGATTGCTCGGTTCCTCCACACTGCAAAGGATACTGTTTAAAACGTTATAATCTGCATTCAAATTCATCCTTCCAAATGAATGACTTCGCACGTTTCTGATTTCAATTCCATCTGAATTTCCATCATAGAATCCCTACAGCGCAGATCAGACCATTTGGCCCAACAATTCGACACCGAACCTCTGAAGAGTAACCCGCCAGACTCATTTCACTACATTTAACCTCTGACTAAGCTCACAAGTTACACATCCTTGAACACTGGAAAATCTCGCACAGTGAGTTAACTTCAGCGGCAAATCTTTGCATTCTGGGAGGAAAACGGAGTAACTGCCGCAAACCCACGCAGAAACACGGAGAATGTGAAAACTCCACACAGGCAATCACCGAGGCCAGAATCGAACTCAGTTCTAATCCCTGAGCCACCGTGCTGCCCTGGTGGTAGGCGTCATCCTCTCAAAGTCCCATTGCGACCTGCAACAGCCCACAACGCTATCCATAACTCCACCAACCTTCGTGTCATTAGCAATCTTACTGATCCACTCTTCCAATTGCTCATCCAAATCATTTATCAAAATCAAAGAGAGTAAATGTACCATAATCTATCCCTGTGGAAGACCACCAGTCACCAAGCTCCGGGCTGAATACTCTATACCTACGAGCTTTCGCTGTCCTCTATTGCCCAAACAATTCATTATGCAGACTGCCAGATTTTTCCGTACATCATACCTCATGACTTTCTGAATGGTGCTACAAATGCGTTGCTGAAATCCTTGTACACCACATCCACTGCTCTACCTTCGTAAACATATTTATTCATATCCACAAACAATTCAATAAGGTTGCGAAGGCATGACCTGTCACACACCAGTCCGTGTGACTCTGGTTTTCTAAGTAATCATAAGTCCTGTCTCTCAGAATCCTCTGCAATACTTTGTCCACAATGCACATAAGACTGACGGATAGTTATTTCCCAGGATTATCCTATTCCTTTACTTGAACCATGGAATAATGTTTGTTACCCTTCAATAAGTAGGTAGTGCAGACGCAAAGGTAGTCTCTAAAAGTGCAACAATTTCTTTCCTCACTTCCTGGCATAACTTCGGATATATCCATTCTGGCCCAGTAGACTTAACTGTCGTGAATGTTTTTCAAATTTTTCATCAGACCCTCCTTCCTAACATGAACCTGTTCTGACATATCCGTCCGTGTCACAGTATCCTCATAAAAGACAAGATCACTCTCAGGAGTCAACAACGTAGTCCAGACGTCCCCAAAGTCCTCTGACTACAGGCACAAGTTTTCTCCACCACCCTTGATAAGCCATATCATCATTCCAGCCATCCCCTTTTTCCTCACAGAAGTGTAGAATACTTTAACGTTTTGCTTAATCCTTCCTGGCAAAGCTTTTTTTTTTCCCTGCCACCCATCCGCAGCTGTCTTCTTTCCATTCTTCAGTTACTTTCCAGCCAAATTATATCCCTCTAAGGCTCTGTCTAATCCTTGACTCCTCAAGCTAAAATACGCTTCCATTTCACTCTTGACAATATGTTCCACATGCCTGATCACTCAGGGTTCTTTCTATTATCCCATCCTTGCCTAAATGGGACTAAACTGCCAGCACTATGATCAACTACTTCCTAATCAACATTTATACTTCTGTCGTGCATTGACCACAGAACATCTCTTCCCACTTTAAGCGCCGAAGTTCCTTTCAAATAGCATCGTAATTCCCTACCCCCAGTTAAATAATCTCCCATGCCGCCTCGCCCTAACGCTCGATAGGAATACAGGAAATGTCATGGAATTCCAAAGACTATCAGCGAAATGTTCACCCTCCGAGAGGTTTGACACCTGGTTGATTCATTGGCAAGCAACAAAACCAGTATAGCCTCCACTCTAGTCAGCCTTTCCACGTATTCCATTCTCATCCTGCTGGTATTGGCTCGATGGAGACGCAAGTTTTATCAAGGAAGAGGGCAAGGATTTTGCACGTTTTAACTTTTCTACTTTGTTTTTTTTTGCGGTAGATTTTGCACTGAAGGACTTTTCCACCTATGGTAGTGCTGTGTACAGTGGCGTTGCACACAGTTCCCTGTCCTCCTCTATCACTGCGCTTGGGTAGACGTGATAATAAAACCTAAACTTAAACCTAATTATTTTTGATTCAGCCAAAATGCACTGACTACTTTTGAAGAGAAAATCATGAAATAATAAAATCAGTAAATGAAGGAACATTAGAGATAACCTCCAACCATTGGGCAATAAGCACTTTTTGATATTCCAGTTATAATGTCAAACATTCTTGGAGGTGTAAAGCACAGAAACAGACCCTTCGGTCCACCTTGTCCATGCTGACCATTATATGATAACCTAATCACATCCCATTTTGCCTGCACTTGGCCCATATCCCTCTGAACCCTCCTTATTCTTTAACCCGTGCAGATGCCTTTTAAAAGTTCTCATCGTACCCGCCTCTACCACTTCCCCTGACAGCTCATTCCGTGCACACAACACCCTCTGCATGAAAAGGCTGCCCTAAGGTTTTTCTGAATTTTTCCTCTCTCCCCCAAACCAATGCCCTCCAATGTCCAACTCCCCAACCCCAGTGAACAACCATTTCTACTTATCCTAACCAAGCACTTCTTAACTTTTTAAACCTCGATGGGTTCAGCTGTCAGCTACCACACGCCAGGAAAAAACAGCCCCTGCCTATTTATCATTTCCCTACAACTCAAATCCTCCAACGTTTGCAACATCCTTGTAAATCTTTTCTATACCATTTCACATTTTACAACATCCTGCCGATAGGAAAGACAGTAAAATCGCATGCAATTTTCCAATTATTTGGATCCATAGCAGCGATATTGCTAAAGAAACCTAATTGACAGACGTAGCACATTTGAAACGTCTGTGTCTGTAGCTTGGCGGCAATTGTTGCCCATTCATAGTTTCTCGTGATAGGGTGGTGATGAACTGCCGTCTTAAACTGTCCACTTCATGTTCTGTAAGTAGACACTCAATTAAGGTAATATGAAAGATCAATGCATCGTCCAAACAGACTGCACAGTTTGTTAACCCAGCCACAACTCTGCTCATGAGTCTTTTTAATGTGGTGAGTGCATACGCCCTCTCTGATAAAGGTAAATTTCAGTCATCACGCTTTACGTCCAACTTCTTCATGTAACTGAATTGTCTGAGCCTCTTGATACAGTCATTCAATCTAAGAATTGGATATGTGTCCGATTTTGTCAAGGCATTGATCTTCTGTGAATGCACGCAGAATCGGTGAGTCCCGTGATCTTTGCAAACTGAGATGATCGATGCATTCCACTGGCTGTGGCTGTGGTTCAATAGCTTCCTCGTTGAACATGACACCTTCCTCCATCTGGCCCTCTCTGGCTTTGAAAGGATTAAGCCAATAGCGATGATGATTTATTGGGGAAGTATTCCCTACATCTACTTCGTGTACAATATCATAAGTCCTCCTCATTTGATTGTTACATATGTACTAATACTGCAATGACCAATCTTTTGAATGTATTCTATCCTCCTAAGACAGGTAGCTCTTCTTCATTTATAAAATCCATTTTGAGGCACATCATCTGGACTTGATTCCTCACTTTGTGGTGCAGGACCAAACCCTTGTTTTTTATTTCCATTTCTTTCTCTCTGGCATCACTTTCTTTTCAGCATGTTCACATGACATACCCACTACCTTTATTTTTTGCTATCTGGCATCTTTATTGGATAGTTTATCTTACTGAACTTCTTCCCATTTTGATATTGACAACTAAACCTAGCTTTGAAGGGATTTCCTATCACAGGTAGCAGTACTAGCAAGGTATCTGCTCAGGAAAGCATCCGAGTGTCGGAGACCTTATCTACCACCTGCTTCATTCTATAGTGTGCCCTCTTTAGGTGCCGTTCAGCTAACTCACCTTCTCTATTTAATCTCTCCCTTACTTCAAAAACATTATCGAAGTGTGAAGTCTCCGACATTGGTTCATTTCAAATGGCCTCTCACTTCATTACCTCAAATGAAGTGAACTGAAAGAATACGAATGGGATACCTTTATCCCAATCATTTGTGTTATACTGAGAGTATGCTGTCAACATGTTCTTCAATGTATGATGCCACCTTTCTCAAACGCCTTAGGAGTCAGGATGATATGCATTAGACTGAAAGTGATGTATACTTAAGGGATTATTAACCTCCTTAATTGACCTGGCAGAAATTTTGTCATTGGTCCAACTGAATCTCTCTGGGTGGCCGATATCCCGTGAAGGAAGCTACTAACTCGTCTACTACTCTTTTCGAATTGTTTGTCCGTAATATAATTGCAGCCTGAAATCTGGTCGATTCCCACTTTTGGCTCCGTGTAATGGACCAACACATTCAACTATAACCCGCATGAAAGGTTCTTCGAATTCAAAAATTGACGACAAAGGTGCTGCTGTTTTTATAGTAAAGAGTGAAGTCTGCAAAACGTCGAATTTCCTGTTCCTTGGATGCTGCCTGACCTGTTACGCTTTAACTAGCAACACATTTTAAGCTCTGCTGTTTTTATAGCCTGTGGCTTCATGACTATTTGGCATGCATGGCACGTCCGGCAAAAGTAATCCCCATCCATGTGCATTCCAGGCCAGTTGAAAATGTTTTGGACCTTATTCTGAGTCTTTCGTACCCCTACGTGACCTCCTATTTGCAGGCAGAGCATGCATCTCCGGTCTGCATGCTTAAAGCGATACGACCTGGAGCCCATCAGCACATTTCTCCTCTGCAAAAACCTACCATGGACTCCAATTCCACCTCAGGATTCTATCTTTCAGATAATATTCTCTGCCTCCTTTCCAGAGTAGGCACCCACATGATTTTTTTTATTGTCTTGTCTTGCTGTTGCAAATCTCTTGGTCTTTCAGGAGCAAACACGTCTGTCTCTCCCTCTGCCTGTTCAAGGTTTCCCTACACTATTATGTCAAACAGGGTCTTCGCTAACTGAACCTCAGCTCCTTCGTCTTATGCTTTACAGTTTGCATCGTGCTCTAACTTATAACGTCTGCTTACCACACAGGTGGGAAAATACCAGAGTATTTCGGTTTTAACTCATCAGTTTCTTGGTCTTTTTTTTAGATTAGACTTACAGTGTGGAAACAGGCCCTTCGGCCCAACAAGTCCACACCGACCCGCCACCCACCCATACCCCTACATTTACCCCTTACCTTACACTACGGGCAATTTAGCATGGTCAATTCACCTGACCCGCACATCTTTGTGACTGTGGGAGGAAACCGGAGCACCCGGAGGAAACCCACGCAGACACGGGGAGAACGTGCAAACTCCACACAGTCAGTCGCCTGAGTCGGGAATTGAACCCGGGTCTACAGGCGCTGTGAGGCAGCAGTGCTAACCACTGTGCCACCGTGCCGTCTTCTTCAGGCTTCTCCAGAACATTGAGTATCATTCCCAGTTTGGACCCTGCCAAATCATTCCCAAGAACAAACTGAATTCCTAGAGCTAGTACTATTTCAATCACTCGCACTGCAAATTTCGCAGACTTGAGTTGTCAATCTAACCTGCTCTTACATAGCAGAACACCAAATTTCTTTCTGTCTATCCCCCAAATTACCACACCTCCAGGTAACAGAGCAGAAATGGTGCATATTCGCTCATGCCTTACGATCAGCGGCTGGTAAGATACAGTGGCGCTCAAAATTATTACTTCTAGTCTTTCTCCCCCTGTTCTTTTTGAGTATTGTTTACCCATATTTGAATCATTTGGAGAGATCAGCTACTAACTTGCTACCTAGGCTGTGCACTGCACTCTCCTACCTCCTCAGCTCTTATTGCGTTTTGCTTTATTACCTTCATTAATGCCACTGGCTGAGTTCCTTTTCCAACATCATTTCCCACAGCGTCTTTTTTCAACGACCAGCACTGTCGTGAAAACACCTGTTCCCAGTACCCTTCTGAAACCACCAGCAATCCATTTTCTGTGTCTCACTTAATTGCAGTGAAAACACCTGAGGCCTTTCACCTCCTTTCCATCCTCTTGGGCTTCTGCTTTGTATAGTGTTGTAAGATATCGTAAGTGTTCTTTACTCATGGCTTCGTCGTGTAGGATCTCACCATCTTCCAACTTCCATTCCTCACAGGACTAAATTCTGCCTGGAAGCTTATCTGATGTACCGGCACGTACTCAGCTGCTACTTTTATTGCCCTTTTCGCTTCTAAAATTTATATTACTCCATCTCTTACCATCTCTGGAACTGAGTTTTTTCAGCAGATATACTCTCTCTGGGTGCCTCAAACGACTTATCTATTTTCAAAACATGTACTCATCTTTCAAAATGACTATGTTTAATTCATTTGGACTCTACATAAGTGTGGTCTGATTCTGTCTTTGTGTTTACAATCCGCTGTCTCTGTGCTTCTCAAAACAAATCATAAGCACCTGAAATAGCCTGCTTAACCTCTGCATAATCGCTTGACATCTCGTGTCACATGCAGCAAATAACTCACTGGCTCTGCCCACCAGTTTAGTCTGAATGAGTGGTACCCCTATATCCTCGCACCGTTCCATCTGCATTGTCAATATTTCCAGTCAAATGAAAAAGGCTTCAGCATCTTTCTCACCAGAATGTGGCAGAGTTTTGTCATATAAATATATCACTAACTTATCTTTTAATCTCCGTTCATTAAGCTTTGTTGACTAAGACACAACTTGTCAAGTTCAATTTCTTTCTTTTTGTCCTTCCCTTTCTTCTCTCTCTCTCTCTCTCGCTGAGCTGAGAACCTTGTCTCTCTTCTTAATCTCTCTTTGTCTTTCTCTGTCTTTCACCCTTTCTTCCCTCTCTCTTTGTTTATCTTCTAACTCCATTTTTCTCAATTGTAATTTCAGCTTTTCTATATTTACTGCTGTATCAGTTTCTCTAACATATTTAAGTGTTTGAGAAACTCCTATGCACTTCAGCTTCACTATTGTCCTTGGTTTAAACAGCTATAAATTATTTCTTATTTTTAAAGGTATGTCGTTTTTCTTTCCTATCAAATTTTCTTGTCAAATTGGAAAATCATCTTCAACTACCAGAAACGCTGTATCAATTCTAAGAGCCATTTCTATAACTTCTAATTTAATCAACCAAAAGTCACCCGCATTTAACAGATTTTCCCACCTAAGAATTATTTAAAGATCTAGTGCACTAATCTACAAATGTTTAAATCTCCTGGGATTTTTGCACCCCCAAAATATATTCAGATCTGTCTTAACCAGTTAAAATGCCGGATGAGCCCCCAAATTGTTACGATACGATTTAATCTCCCCTCTTTAATTTGCAACAGCAACACAGAGAAGATTTATCCCATGCAGTAATAAATGAAAATTCGCGAGGGGGAGAAATATTTAATGTAAAGGTTAACAACTTTATTTCGTAAAGTATAACAGATAATAATTCACCTACAACTATTTACTACTCCTTCCTCTGAGCTATCTTTTATTTTCCTTTTCTACAAAACTACTCCGACAAAATACCTGTTGAAAATTTACAACGCAAAACCTCTTGTCTCAAAACCAAGCAGACTTCAGTTCTGCTGTGCACTCCTGTCTTCTTTTCTTCTTCTTGGGGATTCTGTTTTACAGGATGATGATGGATAACGGTACCTTTAAGAGAGATATTCATTGGACAATCTATTTACCTGCTGGTGGCATGGCAGTTTTCCTATCAACTGTTACATTTTCCCTGGTTTTATACTCGCAAAGCCACTGGTTGCGTCATTGAATTTTAAGATTGTCAAAGGACTAAATTCAAATTAGTTTGGAGTTTGGTATTTTTGGGTATATAACTTAAATTGATTGGACTATTTCAAATCTGCTTCTTTGTCTCCAGCCAACTAGCTACCCAAGCTAACCGGATGTCTGGATCACATGTTACATTGTACATTATTCAGAACGCTTTGTGTTGCCACTGTTTGTTTCAAATCTCTTCAAGGTATAGCACACCCAAATGTTCATGACAGAGTTTACTTTTTGGTCTTGCTCGTTATAAGGTAAATCAGTTTGCTCGTAATTCACGTTGAAAACGTGTGTTCTAAAGGCTTTGGTCAATAAGATAGTATCACAATTGGTCACTTTGTTGCCCTATCCTGACGTTATCAAAGATTTGTGCATGTTGGCTGTTGAAAATCCCTGCTCTGCTTTCCCTTTTTCGATTTCCTGCCATGAATTTAACGTAATGTCATGCAGTGATTTATGGCCAAATGTCTTTTCTCTTGATTCCCTCCATTGAAAGCACATTCCGATTTCTGCAAGCTGACCATTTCTTTGCTTTTGACTTGTGTGCGCAATATTCTCGGTTCTGAGGAAGTGTCACCGGGCCAAAAACATTAGCTCTGAATTGTCTTCATTGATGCTCCCAAACTTACTGATCTATTCCTTCAGTTTCTTTTTTTGTTCACAATGTGCTGCATTATTGTCAAAATGACGAATACTTTTCGTGTCTTCTGTCAAATTCACAATCCTGCATCATACATTTAAGACTGATACTTCTATGTCCCAAATGCACCGTGTATGATCAAATTTTCTGTACTTCAAAACCCTACTGAAGGATGACTTGCTGTGACAAAACTACACTCCCTTTGGGACGATGCTTCTCCTTTACTAAGGTGACGTTGTCCTTGTTTTCTTTCAGAGAAGTCGTGCAAGGCACTGGTTATGAAAGATTTGCGTTTCGACAGTTTTTATGAGTTGGATTATAGCTAAGCGCTACTGCCTCAGAAAGAAAGGCATTCAAGTTTTTTAAAAAGACCTGTAAAATTAAAGAGAAGTGGCCCATTCTCCCAGCCCAGCCTTACTCTGGTTGGATTGGGTTTTTGGCAGTTTGACTATTCACCAAAATCAGTCAATAACAAATCGGAAACAGTTTGAACCAAGAGAAGCAAGTCCATGCTGACCACACACCACAGCCGAAATGACTTATCTCCTTTCAGACCCTGTATTTTATTTTAACTGTTGTGCCAAGGGTTGTTTATGGGCTTTGTGGTAAGTATTGGAGGCAACATCATTAAGTTGGGATAATGTGTTGTGTTTTAAATAAAGTGCTATTCTGTATTATGTTCTCGTTTGCTTGTGTTTTGTTCGGTTCTCTTGTTAATACATTTTGTTCTGTTTCAAGCTGCATCCCTCCTTGACTATCGGCGACACATTTCCTTAAAACACCTAGCAACGGTGGGGTCTGGGATACGCCCTTAAACGTTTTGAGAGAATGTGGCCTGGCCCATAACACTTACCGGGTCTATGTTCCATTAATCTAAAAGTTGTTACTGCATGATTTTGTTTTTCTCTTCAACTCTTTGAATATTCCACCCATCATGGAACTTTTATATTCCCATTCTTTAATTCCATAAAATATTGTTTTCCTGACCCGATACAGTGTTCTAGTTTTAACAGAGGGATGATTATTTACTCTCTACTATGCCTGTTTTTGCACATCTCGGATAGCCCAGGATTAATTTTTTACTTGTGACTGATATTCTCAATAATGGTAGCTATTGTGTTCATGTAGAAATAAATATCTTCTGAGAACATTAAGATCGAGACTCAACAATCCACAATTTGGGTATGATTTCAAAGTTAGAATGTTGCTGAGATAGTCATATATTGAATGTTACCTGAATGATTGCAATATTGCCATTAATCAAATTCTTTTCTCCTGAAGGAATTTTGCAAATATATTTTCAGATTATTGTGTTCATTTCTCTTCATGTTAACTTATTGATCCCTTAGTGTGTTTGCGATAAATTTGATATAGGATTGCAAAAATTGCGCTTAATACTTGAAACTATTAACAGGAAACATCATTCTATGAGCTCTTTGAAGATTACTAATTGCCTGATCACATATTCCAAATTAAAATCGATAAAAAAACATATTTCATCTGATGAGGACATTTAGGAAAACACCAGGGCAATTGAATGATACTCAGATATTTGGATGTGTGTGTTGTAAAGAGGATGGTCCGAGGCTGCACAGTGACGTGGACACACTGGCTCAATGGGGAAATAATTGGCAAATGTACCATAATGTGTATAAATGTGAGATTATACACTTTGGTCCCAAATATTGGAAGGCAGATAATTATCAGAATGGTAACTGTTTAGGGAAGGGTGACGTGCATCGACACCTGAGTATCAAGGTGGAACGGTCGCTGAAGGTTAGTATGGAGATAAACAGGCAGTCAGGGATCTTCATGGCATACTGGCCTTATCGCAAGCCTGGTGAGTATGAGAGTAAGGATGTCTTATTGCACTTATACTGGGCCTTGTCGAGGCCAACGTGCAATTTTGATCTCGTTGTCTGAGGAAGAACATTCTTGCTATTGAGGGCGTCCACCAATGGTTCACCAGACTGATTCTGGATACGGGCAGAGGAAAATCAAAATGCACGCTTATATAAAAAAGTACAACAAATCAGGCAACATCCGAAGAGCGGGAGAGTCAATGTTTCATAAGCCCTTCTTTCAGAATGTTTCGGAGGTAGTGGCTGAGACATAAATGGAGGCACCGGGTGGGCTGGCAGGACGGTTGTTGACATGGTGGTAGATGGATGCAGGTGGGAAGTGATTCAAACCGTTGGTGGTAAAAATAGTCTAGGTGGCTGAGAGGGAGAATGAACAGCTTGTTAAGGTTGAAAAGGCTTTGCTGACTTGGAAGGTTCGATCTGGTATGAAGTGGAGGGAAGGGGAAATGAGGAAACTGATGAAATCGACATTGCTTCCTTGTGTTTGCCGAGCCCAGTGCACAAGATGATTTGTTGTTCTTCCAGTTGGCGGGGGCTTTGATTTGTCAGTGAATTAAAGTGAGGAAAGCTTGGTTGGATTGAGCCTGTATTCAATGTAACTTAAAAGGATGGAGGGCAGTGGCCGTAGCAACATTTGACATTCTCATGCGTCTAGACACGTTAGATGACGGGAGAATGTTATTGATGTTGGTGAAGTTCAGAACGTGGGGTTAGAGCCTAATAAGGTTTGAGATACAGAAGAATTTCTTCATTCACAGAGTTGTGAACCCATGGAATTCTCTCACAAAGGATTCTTTTTCGGGCCAGTTCATCAGATATTCAAGGGGATATGGGAAGAGGGTGGGAATGAGTTAATGAGTCTTGTTGAATGGTGCCGCGTGCTCGAGAGGCCAAATGTTCTCCTCCTCCATTCACTGTCTGTGTTCCGATGTTTCTAATATTGTGAAAATGATTCTACAATCGTAAGGACAATAGTATCCTTCATTTATGCGCGAGCAATAGCTGTACTCATTCCAAAAATGGTCTGTTAACAACGTTTCTACAATACTATTTACGTCGTGCATGTGGCAGGATTTATTTCCTCATCCGCTCTGCTGGAGTTGAATCATTGTATCTCATTCATGTTCAGAAAATTTAAGCAATCGAGGCTGCTTAAATTGGACATCCTGAGCAACCCAAACTTTATGAACGTACATGTTTTACAGAAAAAAATAAGAATATCAATGCGAATTTTCCTTTGATATCTGGTTTGTCATGCACGTAAACATAACCCGTCAGTCTGTACCTATTAGTTATGAATGAACTAATTATCTCCTTGGTGGATTGATTCGTGCATAAATAAGCTAGTTGTCTATTAGCTATGACATTCACCAGTCAGTGCCTTCCTGTTCATACAGAATTCACAGAGAAAATGGAAATACCTACAATAATGCTGGTGAAAGAGATTTACTACCCGATTATTGCAACTATTGGTACACCTGGTAAGTTCTAATTGTCTGTTTCTTGACAACTGCGATAATGTGGATGTATTGGTGTTGGACTGTGATGGGCAAACTCAGAGGTCAAACGGCACCAGGTTATTTTCAGGTGACTTCACCAGTCTAAAGAGCAGTACTTCAAAAAGCTTGTGATTTGAAATAAACTGTTTGGACTCTAAAATGGCGTCGTGTGACCTATGTATTAGTAATTGCTTTGACTATTTCATTTTCCTTACTACAAAGCAGAAAAGTCATGTTCTCCTCAGAATAGGCGTTCTAAATCCGTTTGTCAGGTGAGCAAACATTCTATTCTTTCATGTTCCATCTACCTTAACAAAATACACCTGTTGCAATATTTTTTATCGAAATTACTGCATAAATGTTTTAGTAGATTTCCGTATTACACTTTGCAGTTCAGACAGCGGGGATAATGGTATTTCAGGTGCCTGTGGCATTTATAAAATAGTAACGGGATATATAAAATGGATCACTTCCCATGCAATATACCAATAATAAGGTCCAGCTTGTAGCTTTGTTTTCGTACTGATCCTCAGGACATGCAATCAATCATTCACGGTAAGTGCTTCTAAATAAATGGCAATGAGTTGTTAAAACGTTCCTAATCTGGTCTCCCCTCCTCGCAGCAAATGTGATGACTGTTATAATTCTGCCTCGAAGGAAGTATGGTGTTGCGAAGTGTACGTCAGTCTACATGATATCCATGGCGTCAGCAGATTTAATGCAATTCATGTGGTATTTTTAAATGCAGCCTGAGTACGTCCAGATCTTAAAGATTAACGTTTCTGATTGTAAACAGAAGCTATTGGGGTCACAAAAGAGTTCATAGCCTCAGTGAATGTAACCTGGCATCCACTCTCACTGAATTTTGCATTCACGTCTCTTCCGTGTGAATTGGAGAATGATATGTGAGAAATTGTTTCTGAAGTTTCCTCGTTTGCCAAGGGGAGAGTTTATCGACTGTTATTGCATCTGATTAGTTAGTTAGAAGTAATTATTGGATATATTATGTTGTTTACTGTCTAACAGAGTTTAGACATTCTAAGTTATATTTTCGTTGTTTGCTTTTTGTCTGACGTCGACTACTTTGACCAGCCACATTCGTCAGTAACAAACACTTTAAGTTTGCCCTTGAAATAAGGAAAAGCTTGACTATGGCTTTAAAACATGGTGAGAGGTCTGGTTGATCCATAACAAACTGGGTGGCTCGTCGGGATCAAAATCGTGAACTCCAACTTGGGTTCAGGATTGTTGGACGTAAAGACTGTGAGTGATGTTTGTTGGAGTATTTAAATTCGGATGTTGAACTCGGCTGGTTTAAACAGGGTGTGCGTTGTGTTGTAATTGTTCATTCATTCATTATGAATTTTCTGCCCGTGGAACAATTTCTGGAGTTTCAAACATTTAAGCAAAGCAAAGCTTTTTGAAATGGCAAACAAGCCGAAGCCAAGGTTGTCTGTATCTCCGAGGAAAGGGAAGATGGTTCTGGTATTTGCCAACAATATCATCGTCGTTTCTGTAAATGGCTAAAGTTCAGCTGTAAACGAAACAGCTTGAATTCAAGTCAAAATAAAGAGAAAAGGAAATTATACAGCTTAAATTGTGATTAAAAGCAGAGAAAGAGGTCTTTGCAGGAGCAAGGGAGAAAAACAGAGAACAAAAGCAGAAGGAGAAAGAGTTTGAACATCAGAAGGTGGGAAATAGAGAGCAAGGTCAACTCTAAAAAGACGGAAGTGAATGTAGAAGTTCAACTTAGTGAGGAGGATAGTGATGCAAGGGAAATCCATTGTCACCAACAGCCTTGGTGTCTATCTATTCAAACGTGACCAGACACTTCAGATATACAACGAGAAGGATGTGGAAGCCATTTTCGTTTCATTTGAGAGAGTGGAGAAACTGATGATGTGAGCAGTAACCGTTTGGGTATTGTTGTTCCACATAAAGATATGAGCTAGTGGGAGTGGTGTATTTGCCTCACTCTAAGGGAAGATACTTCGGAGTATAATAAAGTGAAAACTACTGTCTTAACTGCATATGGGCTGGTGCCAGAAGCCTACAGACAACGTTTTAGGAACATTAAGGAGGGACCCTGACAAAATGGCCGTTAAGTGTGGAATGACGATATGAGGTAATTTGGATAGATTGACAAGATTGAAAATAAGACGTTCTTTGGGAGACGATTATTATGGAAGAATAACTCATTTCCCAAAGTCGTGAGAACTCACGTGAAGAGCAGTCAGTTAAGACTGCAAGATTACCCAGTTGGAATTGCCGATTTTTATTTCCTGATTCATAAAACAAAGCAGCTCAGTGGTTTGCATTGCTGCCGTACTGCGCCAGGGACAACTGTCTGTGTGGCGTTTGAACATTGTCCGTGTTTCAATGTGGGTTCCCTCCTGGTGTCCTAGTTTCCTTTCAAAATCCAAAGATGTACGTACCAAGTGAATTGGCAATGCTGAATTTCCCATGGTGTTCAGGGATGACCAGGTTAGGTGCTTAATCAGGGTTAAATATAGGTTTTAAGCAGAATGGTTCAGGGTGCGTTATTCTACAGAGCACAGGTGTGGATTTTTGGGCTGAAGGGATTTTTTTTCCATACTGAGCTAAGTTTGGTTTTTCAACATCAATTTCGACGTGTTAGAGTTAGAAAGTCAGGAACACAGAAATCCTCAGGTGTTATGGTAAAAAGAGATCTAATTGAAGATAATAAAATATGCTACTGCAAATTAAACAAAAGCATACCCATGAGGTGGAAATTGAAGAGAAAAGGCTCAGGTATGCTCACTGTAATAATGTCGCACAATTAATGGCTTAAGAAAAGCACTGTGAAAACAGATGTCGAGAAGTAGGTTATGACAGTGAATTCTGTTGAGATGGTGAAGGAAAGCAAAGGGGAAGCTGAAAAGCTGCACCAGAATGTGGCAATCTGCCAGAGGTTGGATGAGAAGAATGTGCCAGATTTCTTTGCACGATTACTTTGCGAGTGTAATGTTAAATTGCACATGCAAACGGGGGCAGGAAAAGAAATTGTAGTTATTAGAGATAGGGGAGCGTGTCATGCTTTATTGGTTTGCGATTCAAGGGATATATCATTCCGAAGTACAATTGCCATAAGAGGTCGTATCATAAAGGCAGTCCTTTGTATTTCAAAAGAAGCTGTTCCTTGTCTCAACGATACTCTGCCCTTGGCGTTTTTTCAGACGGGTAATAACTCAGTCCGGGCTCCTTTCAAATTGGTTTGGAACGGAAATGAAAATGATTTTTAGACGCTTTTTTGTCATCTATGTATTCAGGTGAGACTTCAGACCAAAGTGGTCAGGATTTGGAATAAACCTGTAGAATGATAGGGGAGTGGTCAGATCTCAAGTCGAGCAATTTCGTTCAATCCAGAACTGGTTGGGCGTTAAACAATAAGTTGCATGGAAGCTCTGTTCTGCACTTCTAACTTCAACCTGTAAGCATCTGATCATTTTTGTACTGTGTTTCAAAGGGGGTTTGCTTATTGGGTCTGTTGTAACAGTTTGGACAGAATGTGCTCCATCGTGGTTCTTTATTCTGTTCCTCTTGTGTCATTATGAATAGATGATTTTGCCTGTTTTAACGCAGTTAGTCCACCTCGCTAACTTCATCCAGGTAATGTTCACTGAACACTTACCGAAACACATTGCAAAACGATGTTCTGAACTGCCTCTTTCAGATTGTTTTGAGTGGTCTGACCTCGTCCATGACAGATTAGGGGTTCTTGACGGGATTTTTAACAGCGAGTAGTAAATGCTCGTATCTTTATTTCAGGTTTTTGGTTTGCTTGGGTAGCCAAAGCTTGGCATAGTTCTGTTTGATTCCACCGTCAAAAACTTTCTGAATGTGGATGCGATGACTGTGGAAGTTTTACAGAATGTGAATAAGAGCAAGCTGCAGGAAGTAACACCAGTAATATACTGGCGTCACTTCCAGTTTCAGGTGATCCTTTAAAAAGAATGTTATATGGATCGTATCAAATCGAGAAGAATTTGAGTGAAATGAACTACTCGAGAAGTCCCCCAGACAGGAAGACATCTGTGTCATGCGAATATGCTTTAAAGGTATTTTGATCTGGTAGGTAAGCAAGTGAAGAAGGTGTTAATGACTGCATCACAGAAGGAGAAAAATGTTTAGAGAATTCTGAATTGAACAGTCTTCGAATCAAGTTGAAGAATGAGCAAGTTGTCAAAAATTGGGATAAATTATTGAGTTACTGTTCACAAAAAATCTAAATGACCTGAAAGTGTTATTGTTATCACATGGAGAGATATGCAGAAATGAACTGGGAAGTAGAACCCTAATTAGGCAATATATATATATAGAAAATGATGCTACGTTTCAGCAATATCCTTTTTGGAGTAATCCTCGAAAGTTGGTAGATTTCCAGACGGAAATACATTGCATCCTCCAAGACGGCAAAAGTGAAGTGAGTTACAGTGACTGGAGCTCACTCCTAGTCATGGTACTAAAGCCACATGATACCCAATGGTTATGTGTGGACTACCACAAATTCAACTCTGGTAGAAAGACTGATGCATGTCCAATTCCACGGTTGGAGGACTGTGTCGAAGAAGTGGGGCAAGCAACAAATATTTCTAAGTTAGAAATGTTCAGAAGCTACTGGCAACTATCTGTCAGAGACAAAAAAAAGTAATTTCGGCCTTGGGAACGTGAAATGGACAATATCAGTCAAAGTCGGAAAAATGTTCCAGACACGTTTTAGAGATTGACTAATGAGATCATCGCTGGATTGCCCAACCGTATTGTGTATATTGATTACCTGGTGGTTTTTAGTCACTCATGGAAGGAACATTTCCAGCATTTATCAGACTTGTTTGATCAACATTGGAACTGAAAATGTGTTGCTGGAAAAGCGCAGCAGGTCAGGCAGCATCCAAAGAGCAGGAGAGTCGAGGTTTCTGGCATGAGCCTTTCTTCAGGAATGAGGAAAGTGTGTGCAGCAGGCTAAGATAAAAGGTAGGGAGGAGGGAATTGAGGGACGGGCGTTTGAAATGGCTAGGTGAAAGGAGGTCAAGGTGAGGGTGATAGGCCGGAGTGGGGTGGGGATGGAGAGGTCAGGAAGAAGATTGGAGGTTAGGAAGGCGGTGCGAGTTCCAGGGATTTGACTGAGACAAGCTGGGGTTGGGAAAATTAGGAAACTGGAGAAATCTAAGTTAATCCCTTGTGGTTGGAGGGTTCCTAGGCGGAAGATGAGGCGCTCTTCCTCCAGCCGTCGTGTTGCTATGGTCTGGCGATGAGGAGCCCAAGGACCTCCATGTCCTTGGTGGAGTGGGAGGGGGAGTTGAAGTGTTGAGCGACGGGGTGGTTGGATTGGTTTGTCCGGGTGTCCCAGAGGTGTTCCCTGAAACGTTCCGCAAGTAGGCAGCCTGTCTCTCCAATATAGAGGAGGCCACATCGGGTGCAGCAGATGCAGTACATGATGTGCGTGGAGGTGCAGGTGAATTTGTGGCGGATATGGAAGGATCCCTTGGGGCCTTGGAGGGAAGTAAGGGGGGAGGTGTGGGCGCAAGTTTTGCATTTCTTGTGGTTGCAGGGGAAGGTGCCGGGAGTGGAGGTTGGGCTGATGGGGGGGTGTGGACCTGACGAGGGAGTCACGGAGGGAGTCGTCTTTTCAGAACCCTGATAGGGGAAGCGAGGGAAATATACCTCTGTTGGTGGGTCCGTTTGGAGGTGGCACAAATGACGATGGATGTGGAGGTTGGTGGGTGGTAGATGAGGACCAGTGGGGTTCTGCCCTGGTGTCGAATAGAGGAGCGGGGCTCAGGTGCGGAGGAGCGGGAAGTGTAGGAGATGCGGTGGAGGGCATCGTCGATCACGTCTGGGGGAAATTGTGGTATTTGAAGAAGGAGGCCACTTGGGTTGTACGGTATTTGAACTGGGCCTGCTGGGAGCAGATGCGGCAGAGACGAAGGAATTGGGAGTATGGGATGGTGTTTTTACAGGGGGCAGGGTGGGAGGAGGTGTAGTCTAGGCAGCATAAGGCAGGCTTGGTGGTAAAACGTAACGAAAAGTGAATTTGCTAAAGCCCAAGTCACCTTCTTGGGCCATGTTATTGGACATGGAGAACTAGTCCCACAAAATGCATAATTGAAAGTAGTTGGGAAACGTCCCACAATGTCAACAGAAAAACAGTACTACGCAAAGTTTAAACAGAGCGGGTGAGTTGACTTTACATCATTTAAAACTAGCACAGCACGTGATGAAATAGAAAGCAGAAAGAAATCAAAAATATCCATTTTGCAAGTGGAGATAAAGTGAGAATGCAATTTCCAGTGATTGGTGAATCTTTGACAACAATATTTAATGGAACCTACCAAATCGAAAGAAGATTGGGTGAGGTGAGCTATATTATAAGAACGCAAGAAAGACAGAAATCTTGCAGTGTGCGTCATGTGGATATACTCAAACAAAATTTTCGATTGGGAATGGGGATATATTACTGGACATAACACACAGTGAAGAACCAGGTTCAGCGCATGCTGAATAGGACAAATTAAGTTGGTCAATGAGGAGGTTCTCAAAACAATTGGAATAAAGTATTGAGTTCTCTTCCAGAAGAAATCTGAAATGATCTCAAAGAGTTATTACAATAACATAGTTAGTCATGTGGGAATATTCTGGCAGATCGAAACGAATGTCACGTGATATAGGATATGTTCCAATTAAGCAATATCCTTATCAACGAAACCTTCTAAAGTTGGGAAAGGCTCTAAAAGATGCTGCAGTGGAGCTTATGCTCTAAACGTCAACTCTCCTGGTCTTCTAATGCTATCTGTCCAGTTGTGTGTTTCCAGCACCACATTCATAAACTCTGTTCTCCAGCATCACTTTCTTCCAGGCCGAGTTATCTACCTGCCTGAGAGTGAGTTTGAAACAGCCCAAATCACACTCCTGTGACGTGTCATTGATCATTGTTAGATGGCTCCCCGCGATGTGAAGACAAATGTTATTGGGTGTTTCTGATATCACCGACGGAGAGGGAAGTACTGTTGACTGGGTTTTATTGCAAGTTCGGACTGCATTATTGCAGTGCAGTTGCTCCACTGACAAACTTATTGAGCATGTTCAGAATATTTCAAGAGTCAACGGACTCTCTAAAAGTTTTATTCAAGTTGTCACAGTATAAAGCACAACCAATTACAGAATGTTTTCCTCGGTGACTATGGATGCATGTGTTGTCCGTACCAGTGCTGTAATCTTTCAAGTAGACGTCGAGAAACCTAGTGGGTTTTTCGTCCATACATTTGAGTGCTCAGAAATAAAAACAGTCGACAGTTCAGCTAGAAATCTTGTGTTTAGTGTTGACTTGACAACAATTCATAAATTATAATGCCAGCAACCTGTCTGAATATCACTCCTTAAAATCTCTCGATCAATTTGAGGGCCGAAGTTCCAGACTGTTTCGCTGGAGATATTTTTGCAGCCCTACAAATCCGTGAAGATAAAACATACTTACTGATGCGTTGTCACATCTCTGGTAATGAAAGATGAAGCTGTTCAGTGGAAAGAGTAATGGGGCAGAAAAATATTGTAGGAAAGAATGTTTGCAAGCTTTTTGTTTTGTACTGGCAGAGTAGGTTTAAGGGTTTCAAAAATGAAGCCTCACTTTTATTCAAGGGGAACGTGGGACGGTGGTGCCAGTTTCAGGAGTTTTCTTGTCATGGCTTTTTTTGAGGAGAAGTTGTAATGTAGATGTTCAGATCTTGTTACTGAAGAACAATTGAACAAAAGACTATGGAAGGGTTGGAGTTTTTTTATGCGGCCTGAATGAGTCAGACCAGTTCTCACAGATCAAGATTTCTTCGTGCTCTCAGAAGCTATTGGGGTCTCAGAAGATATTCAGCTTCAGTGAATGTATCCTGTCTTCTACTCACCGAACATCAGTTATATCAGGTGGCGAGGAACCATTCCATTGCTGAAGGTATGGAAAAGAACTCGCCCAATTATATAATCTGCTGATACACCAACGAGATGAGCCATAGCGAAAATGATCATTATATTTCGTCCGGAAAGATGGCCTCGATGGTCCATTACTTGTGTTGTATGTTGTGTTCATGTTCGAGTAGAAAGCATGCTATCTTAAACAGTGTATTAGTCAAGGGCAAACGAATAATTAGTATTGAATTGTGAGCGATGGAATGTTCGGCTCAAGAATAATATCCTCAAATCAGAACACACTGGCACGCTGGTTAATTGTTCAGGGTTATTTGGACATGGCAATGCACAATTCACACAACGTGGGAAAATACCTGAACAATCCATCTGCTGTAAAATAATTGCATAACATTTTGATAGTCTGCCAGAAACATTTTAAAGTAGTGAGCATGAAGAAGCCAAAACCTAAAATGTAGTGAAATGAAAATTCAGCCCATAACCACAAATTCAGAATGATATCAGTATCAAGGGCTGAGCCCCGCCAATGGGACTGTTCACTATCTAATCAGAGAGGGTTCGTGGACAGGTGCTGTGGAAACTAAAACAGAGCTCTGTCTGCCAGCGTCAGTCTAGATAACACAATGTGTTAAAGGTACTGTCACTCTCTTGTTGGATATATACATTAAGTTAGATTAAAAATTCACACCTTATTTCGTATATATATGAAGCGGACTCAGTAAATGTATTTTCCATTCAGAAACATGTCTGTGATCTTCGTGTATTCAATTTTATCAAACCTTAAAGAACACGTGAATCGCTATCAGCTTGACAAAAAAAAAGACAGGTTGGGTATGAAAAGCAATACCATGATAGAATTATGGAGATGTTCTTTGCCTGGCATTTGAGAGACACTAATGTTATTGGCTAGCTGTCAGGCTCAGCCTGCTCATTAGCCAGATCTTGTTGCAATTGAAATTAGACTGTATCAGTATCTCAGAAGTTTTGATTACTGCTGAACATTGTGCAATCATGGCTAAACACACCACTTCTGACTTTATGATGGAGCAAAAATCGTTGATGAAGGAGCTGAAGATTGTTGGGTCCAGGGAATTACCCTGATGAAATTCTGCAGCGATGACCTGGAGCTAAATGCATTGACTTGCAACAATGACAGTCATTTTCCTATGTACCGATATATTGCTAACTAGCAGAGGCTTTGCCCCCTGTGCACATTCATCACAGGTTTTTTTTAAATCCCTGGAAGAGCTTGATGCCAGACCCCATGGAATGCTGTCTTGGTGTAAAGTTCTGTCACTCTCCCGTTACCTGTGGAACTCAGCTGATTTGTGCATGTTTGAAGCAACGCTGAAATTAGGTCAGCAGCTCAATGGTTCTTGGCGGGATGCATGGTGGGCATCTTTACATAGCTTATTTCTGAGCAGGTTACCCTTGATAACACTGCTGATGACAACTTTCATCACTTTACCAATGATGGAGAGATGGCATAAGGGGCGTTGGTCGACCAGAATGCATTTGTTCTGATTTTGTTTTTATACAGCAAGGATGATGTGCAATGTTCCAAAGGAAGTATGGTGTTGCAACGTGTACGTCAATCTACATGATATCCATGGCGTCAGCAGATTTAATGGTTATTTTCATCGACGTAACCTTATATCGCATTTTCAGTTTTCATTTTCCATTTTCATTCATGTCGCGTACTCCAGTGTGCAAGACGATTTTATACACGATGATTTCCAGCGTTGACTTATCTGTTTGGTTCACAGTTTCCTTCACGTTTGACCGTTTTGCATTTCTCTGTGAGCAGAAATTTAAACGTAGGTTCTGCACCCCAAGAAACGCTGTCGTGGTAATAACAACGTTCACTTTTGTCAGTTTTCTCAAGAATATTCCAATTTTGTTTGCATATGAAACCCAACTTCTAATGAACGGAGTGCAGTGGGGATGTCAGTCAAGTGAAAAATTTTTCTTCTCACCACCAGGTATAGCTTTCGTCTGGTTTCACAGCACCTGGGTCGTTTGGTTTCCTTTTTCACTGATTCTCCTGTTTAATTGTTTGACCATACGATCTATTCTCCTGGCCAATAGAATCCGCCAAGCCCTCAGAGGTTACAGAAATAAAAAATACAGTGATCCAGCGATTGAGAACCGAATGAAATCCATCATTTTATTGTTCTCTGTTTCAGGCTGTTTCATCGTGTTTTGGTTGACAGCTTCTGTGAGCTTTGTGTCAACTAGAATAACAAACACAACTTACTACAGAGGCGACTACAATGATCCTCGATATATCGCTGTTGAAGCGGGGACTTTGCTGAAGTTTTTGATTTGTTTACAGAACCCATTCATTTATGTAATAACACAGAGGAAATACAGAAAAGCTCTGAAAAGTATGATAAGCTCTTTTTGTCCAATAATGCTGAGGCCAGTTGGGAAATAGGATCTAAAAATGAAATAAAATTGCTGACAAATAAATTTCAATTTCAATACGTTTCTTGAAACGTAGCATTATTGCTTTGTGTGTTCTGTAAAGAAAAATGCATGGACTATTTTGCTCACACATACTTTGCTTTGTAGCAGATATTATTGTCTTTATTAGTTGAATTCTAACTTCGAGGAGAAAGTGAGGTCTGCAGATGCTGGATATCAGAGCTGAAAATGTGTTGCTGGAAAAGCACAGCCGGTCAGGCAGCATCCGAGGAACAGGAGATTCGACGTTTCGGGCATAAGCCCTTCTTCAGGAATGAGGAAAGTGTGTCCAGCAGGCTAAGATAAAAGGTAGGGAGGATGGAGATGTGACAGGTGGAAGGAGGTCAAGGTGAGGATGATAGGACGGAGTGGGTGGGACGGAGAGGTCAGGAAGAAGATTGCAGGTTAGGAAGGTAGTGCTAAGTTCGAGGGATTTGACTGAGACAAGGTAGGGGGAGGGGAAATGAGGAAACTGGAGAAATCTGAGTTCACCCCTTGTGGTTGGAGGGTTCCTAGGCGGAAGATGAGGCTCTCTTCCTCCAACCGTCGTGTTGCTATGGTCTGGCAGTGGAGGAGTCCAAGGACCTGCATATCCTTGGTGGAGTGGGAGGTGGAGTTAAAGTGTTGAGCCACGGGGTGGTTGAGTTGGTTGGTCCGGGTGTCCCAGAGGTGTTCTCTGAAACGTTCCGCAAGTAGGCAGCCTGTCTCCCCAACATAGAGGAGGCCACATCGGGTGCAGTCGATGCAATAGATGATGTGTGTGGAATTCTAACTTCTCCAACCTGCTTTCTCTTTCACCATGTCAGCAAAAGCCACAGCAGCAGAAGTTGCCAACCAGACCATTCAATGAGGTGACCTGACATTTCTTATCTCCACAGTTTTGTCTTGTCTCCATAGCCCCAACTTTGCGAGAAACTGATTGTCCAAATAACAGAGAGAGAAAAAAACGTGCATCGGACATTTGGATGAGGGAGGAAATCAGTTACATTCTCGATTCAGGAATCCATTCAATCAATTTCGTTTGCTACTCCATTTCTCATTGTAAGTGTTGCAATTCTGAATATTGGCATGTACAGAACATAAGCACAGAAGAACCGTGTGCAGTAATAGGCCATGCAGCCCTTCGACCCTGCTCCATCACCCAATAACGTCATGGTTAATCTTTTCGTGAACTCAACTGCACTCCCCCTCGTTTTCACGTGATCCTGTAATTCCGTTATTTTTCAAAAAAAGGACCTAACGTAGCTTTAAAAGTGATTACTGAAGTGGCATCAACTCCTTCCATGGGCAAGGAGTTTCTTCGGTGAACACAGTTCTGGGCGAAGAAGTTCCTTCTCAGTTCAGTTCTAAACATGCTTCCTCGAATCTTGAGGCTATGCCGTCTTAACTGAACTTTAACCACCACTGGAAAGATCTTATCTATTTCTATTTTATTGATTTATTTCATAATTTCATATGTTTCTATAAGAGCACCCGATTCCTATTCTGAATTCCAATGAATTTAATCCTTATCTACTCAGCCAGTCCTCATAAACCAAATTCCACAACTCCGGAATCAACTGAGTGAACTGTCTGCACAACTTCAGTGCCAGGCTATCCTTTCCTAAATAAGGGGACGAAACAGACGCAAAGCTACTCCAGCTATGTATGCATGACAATTCGAGTAAATGTTGAAGCAGTTTTCCATTGCGGTTTCATTCCCATACAGAGATGGCGGACGTGATGTGTGTTAATGGATGAGATCGAGGGAAACCGACATCAATTAAATCGAAATCTCGCTCTCTTTGATCTAAATATTAATTAAAACGCTGGGGCATCGGTTTAGATAGGTTAGCTGGATTGTCTGAAACAAAACAGCGTGGAGGTATCAGCATGTGTTCAGTTCCCATCACCGATTTGTGGTTTCCATGAAGCATTCTTTCTCAGCCTCTTACTTCGCCTGAGCTTTGCTGGCCATCAGATTCAATCACTGCTGGTCGCTTGTCTCTCTACTGAGAAAGCAGCCCCTAAGGGCTGGTAAGATCAGTGCGACGCAGCAAACAAAATTGATGCCTGTAATAATTGTCCTTATTGCTATCTGGGTTTATTTTGTGTGTGCAGCGTGTGGTTGTCCTGCATTTGTCTGTGGAATACTCTAAAAGTGATCCAAATGTTGCAAATGCTTTGGAAAACTTTTTCTTATACATGAAGTATTCAGAGTTTAAATTGTGTAGTTTAATTTTTGTAGTAGATTGGATAGAATACTGAACAGGGAAATATGGTATCTTACATACCGAAAAGGAGGATGAATCCTGAGTACAGGAAATGGAATGATTATGAACTGACGCACAATGCTCTAAAGGTGATCTTACAATACGCATTGTACATGAATCTTACTTTCAGACACCCACTGTGAACTCCAGTGATAGTGGGCAACCTCACAATGGAATTTAAAGAAAGATAACATACTTTCTGTTGAGCTGCGGGCAAATGATAATCGTGGAGCTGTCTGTGCGATGTGAGATTACTCAAGTGTGAAATATTCCGAACATTAAGATGTTTCTAAAATGCAAGCAGTGGCAATGTTTCCTCCGATGAGATATGACATAAGTGTCAAGGAGATATTATTAGCTGCTTCTTAACTTCTGGGAAACAGATCTCTGCATGTGATCTGAAAACTGTAAATTCAGTCAATTTCTAGTAAATTGAAGCCCTTTCGATTTTTCCACACTATATTAAAAAAGTTAGGAATCCATTGTTCTCAATTCTCCGTGTGTCCCTGGAAAACAAAAAGAAAACCGACAAAAAAGAGCTTTTATCACTGTCTAACTCAAAATTAATTTTCAAAGACATTTGTGCCGAAAGCAAAAGCATATCCCAGACTTAATTTGCTCTGCCTTATATTACATAACAGACAGTTCTTTGTTTTAGTCCCCACCATTCTCCCACTTTGTGATAACTGTGCAAATTTTTGAACGTTCTCTGTCACTGCCTTGAACTATTAGTTCTGGACTATTTTCCATTTTTGGCAGGGGGAGAAAGGTGTTCTAGGATTTCAGTAGACAAAATTAACCTCCTTGGTTAAAGTGGGAAAACAAGTCACGCAGCAAATACATTCATCAACTAAGGAGAGCAAATTGATTTATACCTCATGTTTTGTCATACTTTAAGGTTGATGCTGTGCACTCCTCTACAATTCCATGAACAAAGGTATCCCTTCAGACATTTCAAATGTTGCAAAACCTTGCGTCTCTGACTGTTGGAGCGGCCTATGTTTAAAGCTGATATGAAATGGATGCACAGTACTTTTAATTGAAATAAAGTGGCGGAAAGCGAATGAGCAGCTAGATGGAACACTTTTGTAGAAAGTCTTTTGTCTCCACAGAGAGTTATTGGATAAGATAGTGAAAGATCCCGTGGGAGTCATAAAATTGTCTCATTGAGAAGAATTTAATCAAATTTCTGCATCCGGGAACTTTCAACATAAAGACATTTTGATAAAGAATACCCTTGAAAAAGATAAGCATGTACCTGAGCATTAACCATAGTACCCAGTTTGTTGCTTCATAAAATGTCGAAAGGAAAGATTTGTTCTGCAATGATCTGAAATTATTAGGGAATTATGTGTCAGAAATGCAAACCTGTAAACCAACATCAAGACATGAAATAGAAGGAGATAACGACAGTCGATGTATATATAGTCAACTGGGACAAAACGAGTAATTGATATCAACACATAAACGCTAATAGAGAACTGCAGCTTGGGAGGTGGTAGAGAAAAGTCATAAATCACAGTCTTTATACCAGTAGCGACAGAAACAATTGCAGTTTTTCATATCAGCAAACAGCTTTCTATGCCTGTAAATTTGCCAAATAAATTTGTGAATTTGCTGAATAAATCTGTGCACCCAGACATCAAAGGAAAGGTGACAAAGATAAATTATAAGATAAAAGTTGGAGCGAATTCATGTACTGCTGTACAATCAGAATCCAAATAACGTTGTCTTAATGACTTGGTAAAGCGGTGAAACTGATTGAACTTCGCCCCTACAAATGGAACGACAATATATATTGCCTTATTCAGCAAAGAGACTTTGTTCAGCTCAGAGGCGGAAGCGTGTGCCCAAGAAACAAAATCCTGTTTAAAAGCAACATAAACCACGTCCAGAGTCAGCGATGCTCCAATTAAATTATAGGAGGATGTTTTGAGTCCTGTCATAACAGATGATAGAATTTGAGTTCCACAAAAATCTCGGATTCTGAGTCAGCTGTTGGAAAATCGCATCCGGTTTACAGATGTCCTTCAGAACAGGAAGCAGTCAACCTTAGCGGGTATGGCCTGCAGGTGATCTCTGACCCACAGCAAGGAATGTGACTATTAACTGCCCTTCGGGCTATGGAGGTTGGGCAATAAATGCTGGCCTTACCAGCGATACCCTTAACCCTAAATTAACCAAACAAAACGGCAGAAGTCATTAACTGTAGCTTCAAGACAGATGAACCTGTGGCTGTTTGCCCTCTTAGGGCCACGTCAATGAAATCTATCCCCTGTTCATCAACCTTGCCACAGACTAAGGTCGCTTTTTGTTTGAGTTATTCTTAACAAACATCTTTATTAACTTAATCGTGATTACCAATCATTGAAATCTTCTGAATTAAATTTAATGCGGAATATAAATTACAACACGGTGTTCAGATGGGTCCTTAGGGGTAAGTAAACATCCAGGTTACTGGCAAATATATGAGAAGACAGATAATTACCGAATCACGGATTCCTACATCTTGCTGACAGGCCCGAACTGGACCATGACGAATGAAACGTCGGTTAACACTAAAACCCTGTCCTTGCATTTAGCCTATATTATTCTAAATATTTCATGTTCATGTCATGATCGAAATAAATTTTAAATATTGTTAATGGATCAGACTCAACCACTTCTACTGGGAGGTAATTCCATGTGCATTTCATATTTAATGAATTGGAGTAAATGTGATCCCTTGTAATACCCAAAAGACAAATCATAACTGCAAATTTCATGGGAGGACTGAGGGGTGCCCATCGTTTTGTTCATCATTGATTGTGTATTCACACCATTGAAAGTGTAAATTAAGGAAACGTGCCTAACAATGACATCAATGCTGCATGTAAATACTTACAATGCAAGGTGCAGACAACTGCTGTGATTTGTTTGGAGAAGGCAAAGAATCCTTTAAGAGAGACGTTTCCCACCTTGCATTGGGAAGGAGCTGTGTATGAATGTTGATTGGGCTGCTAAGCACTGGACTCAGGACCCAGGACTCCTGTTTCATATCGTTTCCTTGAAAACGCTCGAATGTGCCTACAATGCTTACCTTAGAACATACAGCATAGAACAGTACAGCACAGAACAGGCCCGTCAGCCCACGATGTTGTGCCGACCATTGATCTTCATGTATGCACCCTCAAATTTCTGTGGACATATGCATGTCCAGTAGTCTCTTAAATGTCCCCAATGACCTTGCTTCCACAACTGCTGCTGGCAACGCATTCCATGCTCTCACAACTCTCTGTGTAAAGAACCCGCTTCTGACATCCCCTCTATACTTTCCTCCAACCAGCTTAAAACTATGACCCCTCGTGTTAGCAATTTCTTCTCTGGGAAATAGTCTCTGGCTATCAACTCTATCTATGCCTCTCAATATCTTGTATACCTCAATTAGGTCTCCTCTCCTCCTTCTTTTCTCCAACGAAAAACTTCAGAGCTCAGTCAGCCTCTCTTCATTGGATAAGCTCTCCAATCCAGGCAATATCCTGGTAAACCTCCTCTGAACCCTCTCCAAAGCATCCACACCTTTCCTATAATAGGGCGAGCAGAACTAGACGCAGTATTCCAAGTGCGGTCTAACCAAAATTTTATAGAGCTGCAACAAGATCTCATGACTCTTAAACTCAATCTCCTGTTCATGAAAGCCAAAACACCATATGCTTTCATAACAACCCTGTCAACTTGGGTGGTCACATTAAGTATGTATCTGCACACCAAGATCCCTCTGTTCCTCCACACTGCCAAGAATCCTATCCTTAATCCTGTACTCAGCTTTCAAATTCGATCTTCCAAAATGCGTCACCTCGCATGTATCCAGGTTGAACTCCATCTGCCAATTCTCAGCCCATCTCTGCATCATATCAATGTCCCGCTGCAGCCGACAACATCCCTCTATACTGACAATGACACCTCCAACTTTTGTGTCGTCTGAAAGCTTGCTGACCCATCCTTCAATCCCCTCATCCATGTCATTAATAAAAATTTCAAACAGTAAAGGACCAAGTACAGAGGCCTGTGGAATACTACTCACCACTGACTTCCAGGCAGAATATTTTCCTTCGACCAACACTCGCTGTCTTCTGTTGGCCAGCCAATTCTGCATCCATACAGCTAAGTTCCCCTGTATCCCATTCCCCCTGACCTTCTGAATGAGCCTACCATGGGGAACCTTATAAAATGCCTTGCTGAAGTCCATGTACACCACATCCACAGCTCGACCCTCATCAAAGTTTCTAGTCACATCCTCAAAGAACTCGATCAGGTTTTTGAGGCATGACCTGCCCCTCACAAAGCCGTGTTGACTGCATTTAATCAAGCCATGCTCTTCCAGACAGTCATAAATCCTATGCCTCAGAAACCTTTGTAACACCTTGCAGACAACAGCCGTGAGACTTACTGATCTGTAATTGCCGGGGATTTCCCTATTACTTTTCTTGAAGAGAAGAATTACATTTGTCTCTCTCCAGTCCTCAGGTACGACTCCATTGGAGAGCAAGGATGCAAAGATCTTCACAATTGGCGAAGCAATCGCATTTATCGCTATCAAAAACAGACGAGGAGAAATCTGTTCCCGGCCTGGCGACTTGTCAATCTTAATATTTGACAAAATGTTCAGCACATCAGCTTTCTCGATCGCTATCCATTCCAGCATGCACACCTGCTCTTCAAAGGTTTCATTCACTACAAAGTTCGTTTCTTTCGTAAAGACAGAAGTAAAAACTCATTTAGGGCTTCACCTACCTCCTCAGACTCAACAGGCAAGTTCCCTATGCTATCCCTGATCGGCCCTACTCTTTCGTTGACCATTCCCTTATTCCTCACATAAGTGTCAAATGCCTTTGAGTTCTCTCTAATCCGTTCTGCCAAGCCTTTCTCGTGCCGCCTCCTGGTTCTCCACAGACCATTTTTGAGCTCGTTCCTTACCTGCCTGTAATGCTTTAGAGCTGAACTTGACCTTAGCTTCCTCCTCCTAATGTAAGCTACCTTATTCCATTTGACGAGAAGGTCCAACGCTCTCGTCATCCAAGATTCCTTTATCTTACCCCTTCTTGCCTGTCTCAGAGGGACATACTTATTCATCATTCGCAACAACTGTTCCTTAAACAGTCTCCACAGGTTTATAGTGACTTTACCATGGAACAATTGCTCCCGGTTCATGCTTCCGAACTCGTGTCTAATCGCATCATAGTTTCCTCTTCCCCAATTAAAAATGTAAGGCAGTTGTGGTCACTATCACCAAAATGCTCTCCCACAACAAGATCTGATACCTGCCCCGGCTCGTTTCCGAGCACCTAGTCTAGAATGGCCTCTCCCTTCGTCGATCTGTCAACGGACTGAGTTAGGAAACCCTCCTGAACACAACTTACAAGAACAGCTCCATTCAAATCTTCTGCTCGATGGAGGTTCCAATCAATTTTGGGAAAGTTAAAGTCTCCCATTACAACAACCGTACTACGTCCACACTTTTCCAAAATCTGCCGACGTATTGGGGGGTCTGTAGTAAACCCCTAACGAGGTGACTGCTCCCTTGCTGTTCCTAATTTCCACCATACTGACTCAGTAGGCGGATCTTCCTTGACAATGGAAGCTTCTGTAGTTGTGATACCCTCTCTGATTAGTCGTGCTACACCCCCTCTTCTTTCCCCCCTCAATATTATTTTTAAACGCTCTAAACCCTGGAACATCCAGCATTCATTCCTGCCCCTGAGAAACCCATGTCTCTGTTATGACCACAACCTCATAGCACCAGGTGCTGATCCATGCTCGAAGTTCATCACTTTTATTCCTGATACTCCTTGAGTTAAAGCAAACACACTTTAACTGATCATGCAATTAGTGGAAGGCTGAAGTGGCATAACGGGCTACAACGCGAAACAGAGCAACATCGTGCTCAAATTCCATCCCTCTTTGAAGCGCTGAATGTATTTTACAATCGTGTTGAGCTCGTCAGGAAAATTATGTCACATGCCCCTGCAATCTCAAATATATTTGTTCCTTTGTTCATCACTCCTGCCTGCAATTTGCCTATTTAAGAGTGATACTACGAAAACCGACTGGCCCAGATTGTGTCCCGGGCCGTGCACTGAGATCCTGTGCGTACCAACTGGTGGGAGGATTCGCTGGCATCTTTAAACTGTCCTTACCATGATCTGAAATTCCCACTTGGTTCAAGGAGACCATCAGCATCCCCGTGCGAAACGAAGCTCATGCAACATATCGCAATCAATACTTACTGGGTGGCTCTGACCTCCATAGTGATGAAGTGCTTAATAAGGTTAGTTATGGCTCAGTCAACTCAATTCTCCCAGTGTGTCTTGATCCCATGAAATTTAACTACTTTCGGCACTGGTCCGCAGCTGACACCGTCACTCTGTCAGCATGCTGATCCTTCAAAAATCAGGATAAGGAGACAAACCTCAGTCTCCTTATTGTTGCCTACAGCTCCACCTTCAACACCAGAACTCCAACCAAACTAATCTCCAACCTGCGCGACCTCGGTCTCCGCCACTCATTTGGCAACTGGACGCTGGACTTCCTAGGCCCACAAATCACAATGAGTGGAAATAGGCAACAAGACCTTATCGATAATCTGAACACCAGCACCCTGAAAGGCTGAGTCCTCAGACCTTTACTATATTTTTTATATCCTGATGACTGCGTGATTAAACCAGGTCCAAGATACAGCGACAAGTTTCCTGAAGCCACCATCATTGTGAATCGAGTCACAAGCAATGACGAGACATAACACAGGACAGATATATAGTTCTTGGTGATGTGCCTGCATTGCACGCAAGAACAATCACTCTACCTAGGTGCATGTGACAATGATAAATAAAAGAAAACAACATCAAACAAAATAAAAATGATAAGGTGATCCGTCAATCTAAAGTGCCCCAGCCTATTCAACATCTCCATTTAACTCAAATCCACCCGCCCCAGCAACATTTTGACAAATCTTTAATGCAGGTTATCATGTGTCATAACATCTTTCCCAGAGAAGAGAAGAGCAAGCAGAATTGCTTGCTCTTCTAAAAGTTGCCTCACCAATATCCAATGTAGCCACAAACATGACGCCCCAACGTCTGTACTCAATGGTCTGACCAAGGAAGACAAGTGTAGCAAACGACTTCTTCTCCACCCCACATTCCCTTCATCAATCTGATCTAGTGATTGAAGTGATTTCTCCACCTTCAGATCTTTGAGGTTCCACAGCTGCTTCTTCTTAATGATATCCGCTATGCTCACTATCTGACTATCTTGAAGTTGTGGAATTTTGCTGGGGTGTCTTCCATTGTGAAAATGGATGAAATTTTCTATTCAGTTTCTCCACTGTACATGTATTTCATCATTCCTTCAACAACTTTGATTTCCCAGCAGTCCAATGAACAATCTTGCCTCTCTCGTACATTCTTCTGCAAGTAAAAACGTTCACAATCATTTTTTAATAATATTGTTAGCTTGCATACATTCATATTTCATGATTTACCTACTTATTAAATACATTTTTGGGATGTTTGACATTGTTTGAGATGTTCCAAGGTTCGGTATTATTGAGCCACGGTAGTTGATTCCGAACGTATATGCATACGAGTGAAGTAAAACAGAGCAGAGTTACCTCGCTGAAATACATGGATAACGATAAAGATTTATGGTGCAGTTGACGATTGTTCCACAGTCATTATTACTGAAATGAGCCTTACATTCCAGATTTATTAATTAGATTTACACTTTCGTGTCTTATCTTCAACATGAGATGATGACAGTATGTTCCTTTCTATCTCCTGAATTATTCGATTTGATCAATTGCCTCTCACTAAAAGTCTTCGCCCTCATTACCAGATTGGTCAGAAGAAGTAGAAACCACCGGTCCCTATTAAGACCACATAATGAATACTGATTAGGGGCTAATCAGAGTATGTTATTATGTCGCTAAAATACATCTCTGTTACTCTATCTACAGTTCCGTGAGCTGCTGTGTTTATCCTCTCATCTCTGTTTTGCATTCATCAATCATAGCATCATGGTTTATTCACGACCATGAACTCTTATATGGTTAAGTAATAACTAAAATATCGTTAGAAAACATTTCTATACTTTCGCCTTGACAGAGGTGCGTAATGTCACAAAACAAATAAGTCAAATTAGCCATACTAACTTTTAAATACACTTACTATAATCATACAACACACAGTATAACAACAGGAGGTCATTCAGTCTCTCAAATGTGTTGTATACGAACAACAGGGGTCCATTTCGACTCTCAAACATCTGAATGGCCACAGGAGGAGATCATTCGGATTTTCGAGTATGTTCAACAGGCACAGAACAACGTCATCAGCCTCTCGGGTCTGTTCAGGCAGGTCAGGAATAGGTCATTCAGAACCTTTAGAAACATTAGGACGTCATTCCACTTCTCGTGTCTTTTATTGAAATACAGTGACGATAATTTACCTACTCGAGTCATGTTTCTGCTGAGGGCGCAATTTCATTTACTATTTGGAGCTGTATCACCCGAGAGAAGGATGCAGTTTACCCTTTGGAGCCTGTCACACAGTCTGGTGAGTCAGCCTTTCGAGTCTGCTGAAGGAGGCAGATACCTCTCCAGACTGTCACTCAGGACGAGGAAGCGTTCATTCGACGTCTCAGTCCTGTTCCATGGGAACAGGAGGAGGGCATTCAGCTTCCCGAGTCTGGTCCACAGGAAAATGTGGAGTTCACAGGGAATAGAAGAAAGAAATTCAGCCTGTCGATCCTGTTCATTGAAACATGGGTAGCTCATTCGATTCTGTGCCAGTTGCAAATGGGCTGGAGGAGGTCATTCAGTGTCTCGAGCCTGATGCATGGAACAGTAGGTGGTCATTTGGCCTATCGAATCTGCTACAGGGGAACAGGAGGAGTTACCTCTGCCACTCGAACCATTTATACCGAAATAGTCGGATTGTATTCAGCCTCTTAAGCCAGTAACAGGTGCACAGACTTCATTCACTCAACCTCTTAATCTGTTACAGAGGAACAGGAATAGACCTCTTGTGCCTGCTGTGTCCTCCCCTTCATCATATATTCCCTTCACTGCTTTTTCTTGCCCAAGAATATTACCTCATATTTTACAGAATGAAATTAATTTTCCATAAATCAACCCATCTGACCATCCGATCTATAACCTCATGTAGTCTAAGATTAACCTCCTCACCATTTACCATCCCGCTATTTGTGTATCATGTGTGAACTTACTGAGCAGCCTTCTCACATTCACGAATAAGTCGTTCATATAAATCACAAATAGCAAATTCTCCATCATTGAGCAGTTTCAAAACCCACTGGTCAGAGATGTTCAGTTGGAAAACCGCCTCACAACCATAACTGCCGGTTTCCTTCCACTCGGCCAATTGTTTACTCACGTGCATATAACAAGAAGTTCTTCTTTCAGTTTTAGGCGTTTGAATTATGCAATAACTTTAAATGATTCATTGCGGACATAGAGAAGCCAAATAATAAAGTTTTTCTCCCTTTAGCTGGCTGATTTGGAAACTGGCGGCATAATTTGAAGGTGAGATGAGTAAGATTTAAAAGGAACTCGCACGGCAACTTTGTCACACGGACAGATATTCACATATGGAACGAACTGCCACAGAAAGAGTTAGTTGCAGAACAGTTACAACATTGAAACAGATTTAGTCGGGGACATGAATAGGGAATGTTCAAGCATAATGGGCGAAATGCAGGCAAATTGGACTAGTTTAGGTTGGGAAACTTTGTCGGCACAGATAAGTTGAGCTGAAGAGACCGTTTCCACGCTGAATGATGCCATGAATTTGAATTATGTTGAGTTGGTTAGTTAGTTGAGAATTCTTCACTTTGTCGTTTGCATGTGATAGACTGGAAGTATATATCAGTTAAATGCGATAGATTGATCTGATACACTGGAGTGGTTAGAAGAGCTAAGTTATGTTTGTGTGCCCGATCATGTGAGTTGCTCGATAAGTTGAGGTGATGCAGCTGTCTGAGGAGAATTTTATTTTGATATGCTGTTGACAATTACGAATCCATCACTCGAGCTGCAATATTATGCACAGATTCTGAATTTGGGTTATGTGCACTATACATTTAGGATTTAATTTCATGTACTGTGCTGTTCTAAGTTCAAGAGTTAGGGAACCTAGAGAACCTTCAGTTTATTTTTTCAATATTTAGTTGCACGATTATTGTTGACGGAAGTTTCCAGATCCACTTGTGCAGGAGAGCAGCCAGAGAAGTGCAGCAGTTACTTTTACAATTCAGGTTTGTAATGGACACAGCAGAGTGAATTCTACGAAGATAAACGAACCAATCTATCGATGGAATAATTAATGCTTAAATGATACGATGTTGTCAAAAAAATAACATCATTCAAGGTGAGCAGACCGAATCAATGTGATCATATTTGTTCAGAATCTCGTGTTTACCGATTCAGTTGCGGTGTTTAAACTTATTCTGTCACAACACAGACTCATTTGACGGACTCATTTCGTAATATGTTCATCAACTGTGTGAAATTATGTAGTTATAATCAGAGGTAACACATGAAGATTTCAATGGTATCTAAATGAAAGGCTCAGTGAATTCACCATATCACAATTGACACCCAGGAGATTTCTCGCAGCACAAAGTGACATTTTATGACGTTGATAAGATGGGAGAAATATTTGCTTTGATTGACAAAATGGTTGACACATTGACTTTTTTTGTCATTGGAGTTCATGGTAAGTAAAGATAACCATTGAGGTTGTGTGATTCTCCTTCTGAGCTGGTAATTTCTGTGTGTTTTTGTTCTGAAGAACAAATTACCTTTATTGTAATGGTTGCCATTACACATATACGGGGTTCTCGTTGCAGTTTACTTCAATTAAATGTCGTAAAGAAACGCATCAGAATTATTCTGTTTAATTTATTTTGAAACGGTCTTTATATCCACCTCACAAGCTGTCTGACACAATTACATTTATGCTTGTGCAATATTTAACTACGATTGAATCAAATGTTAGCGGACTTACATCATTTTAAGACATAATTTTCAGACATCAATTTCAATATCTATTGTTACTGTTGTAATCAATTCATGTCACTCATTAGAATGGAATACCTCATACAAAACGTTACTCCCACACTGTATGTAAACCTCTGTATGTTAACAATTGAGTGCTTTAGCAATGCGTGACGGGGTGTGTAATACAATGCAGAATTATACTGAGTGTGACGACCCTCCTCTGATGAACGACATATATCAACGTGCTTTATAATACTAAAAATTCTCAGCTCTGGAGATTTTAAATGACTGCAGCTTACAAATGGGAGCAAAATATGTGTTCAATATTTATCGTTATTGTTAGTAACCCATTCAATATTGAACCGTACAAGCAGAAACATGCATTCAGTTTTTTTACAGAAGCAATGAGGAACAAGTCTTCTTTAGTCAATTGTTTCCTGGTAAGGATTTGAATTGCAATCTCTCTCGATACCTGACTAAACTCATTGACAAGATCATGAGAATCTGTGGGCAATTGAGGACACCATAAAAGACGGTTCGGCCGTTTGGATCGAGTTTTGTCATTCTCTATCTGATGGCGCCTTTCTGAACGAGTTGACATCAATTATCTGAAGAATTCCAGTGAAGAAAAAATACAGTAATCTTCATTCACCTTATCTGAGTTCCCGATATCCCTGGAAACTGCGACATGTAGAACTAAACATATATATTTGACTGAAATGACACAGCTATATTTCCCAATCATCACGTTTGTCGGCTGTTCCTAATGTAAGGAATAAGACATTGCTTTAATAAACGAAGATATAGGTATGGATAATCATAAATTACAGATAGGTGGAGCAAATTTACAATGTAGGAAGTGGTCATTCAGTTAAGCTGCATTGTGTCCTTTTTCTACTCCCACACCCACCTCTTCATGCCCCAGTCCACCTGACAATTGTTATGAAACCAAAACAGAAAATGCTGGGGAACCTTATCATAATCTGCAGCGACAGGAAGACAGTTCATCTTTCGATCTATTGATTGTTTGGAAAAATAGACTTACTGGACTCTAAATGTTATCACTTTTTATTCTCCCTCTATTGCTGCTGCCCGATCAAGTTTCTCCTGCAGTTTCTGCATTTGTTATGCATTTTGAGCATCTGCACTTCTATATTTTGTCGCATCTTTACGTCGTTTTATTCCTGCGCTCTTTTGGCTCGATCTTGCTTGAATCGACTTCTCGTTGTTGCTGCAGTTGCCTCATGCTTTCCGTTGTCAAGTACAACAGATTTTCTTGCGATTGACCCATGAATATTAGCAAGGTCCAGGTTTGCTCCTGTTCTACATCGGATCAATTAAACATTTTTAATGCTCAAACTTCTCTGGCTAAATTTCTCCCAGTGAGCTTTGAAGAATAAATTTTGTCCTCCACAATTAGCTTGTCAATTACAATGTGAAACAGGAGGATATGGCAGGGAGGATGGTTCTCATCCATCTGGACACAATATTGCATCACTCAATGCGAATTTGGAGAATATTTTTGCAGAATAAATGCACATGTAGTTCGAAAATCCTTTTTTTGAGTTCTGCGATGCTCCTTACATTGACATGCTGCAGGTATTGTTGTTGCAATTTCACTGACATGTGCCTTTGTGACCAAGACTGAACTGTTCACGAAGAATAAGTGCATGGTGGCAAAAGCTTGTCTGCAAACCGAAATTCTACTGATTTACTGCCGCCTTTGCAGACAATCACTCTCTTTCTGATATTGTAAAAAAGCTGCACTGAACATATAAAGTAACTAGTGGGGCCATTGAGCTTTGTGAATTACTTCAATTCTTTCAGAAGGAATGCTCATTTCGGCATATGTACACATGCAATGATGTTATTGGCCTGGAAACGTTGGTTTGTTACGGAAGGTTTTGTACCAGTAAAATTTAAGAGCAGGTAAAATATATGAATCCGTTTGTTAACATCATTATTAGCTATAATTTTGAGTTTGTAGCGTGTGGCATTGGTAATATATCTGGTTTGTTTAATTTTAAAAATCTCGTTTGCGAGGCTATCGAAAACATTACCTCAGTCCACCACGGGTTAGAGAGCAGTGACCACATTGAGGATACATGTAAGCTTTGTTTATGTTGCTCTAAAGAACAATCAGATCGGGCACGAAGCATTAATTCTGTTTCTCTATACCCAGATATTGTATGACCTGAGAGTTTCTGCTTAAATTTCACTCAATATTTCAAATTTCAGCATTTTGTTTTTGTTATCATTCATTCTAGTATTGTATATATAAAGTTGGTTTTCCCTAAAAAGAAAAAGCTGCAGAAATGAAAAACGAGGTAGTTTGCAGGAGCTCTTCAGGAGAAGAAAATATTCATTTGTATTTTTTGCCTGGAAAAGGATAAATGAATCCTCAGAGATGGCATGCTTAACAAAATGGAGAAATGCTGAAGCATATGTGACTTTTTTTCTGCCACGATAATCGCTTTATCTCTGCCAATAACAACAAAATATATGCTTAAATAGATCGGATTTCATTCTGTGATCAGCATTGTCCAATATTGTTATCAGCTGGAATACAGTGCAGTTGTCCAGTCATAGAGATCAAAATCACACGGAAAGACTGTTCAGTCCACCCCTTACAAGCCAGGCAAAACCAACCGTCTATTTCAATCCATTTTCCATGACAAGTAAGTGACATTGGAAGTGCACTTTTGAATGATTCTGAAATGTGATGAGGGTTTCGAAGTTTATTAGCCTGACAGGCAATGAGTTCTCTTTTCCAACGACAATCTAGCAAAATAAAATAGATTTCCACACATCTGGTGTGAATCTTCTGCTGCTTTGCCTTATCCCTTCTTCATCAAGTGGAAAAATATCTTCCACTTTGTTATGGATGTTGTTCATGCGTATATGCATCGGTTCATAGTACATCCAATGCATTTACATATATGATTTTTAATTTTGTTCATTTTGACTGTCGTAATAATGCAACACCAATTAGACCAAATTCCATCTGTATAAGAGTTGTACTGCTGAGACTGCATAAGGCTCTGGCATGACCACATTTCAAATATGGCAAGCAGTTGTGAAACCCACATCAAAGGCAAGATGTATTAGCATTGGAAGAATTTCCACAGAGAATATTAGATTTCCTATTGTTTTAAAGCTGACCGCTCTGCCCATCGAGGTGAAACCGACTCTCAAAAGAGCACTGCGCCCAGATCCAGCCCTCTACCCTCTCCCTGAAAAATTGCATCAAGCATGGGTAGTCCAGCTAAGGTTTACAACAATGATCCTGGTGATGAATATAATGTTATATGAGGAGCAGTTGAGGACTATAGATCTGTTCTTCATATCCTTCCGAGGGATGGGCGTGAGGTCTGTTTGAAACTGAGAGAAAACTGAAAGCCTGGGTGTACAGACGTGCAGAAGATGTTTCCACAAGCCAGAGAGATTACGAGCTGAGAGTGATGACTCAAGGCAAACAGATGATGATTTACACCTGAGACATGGAAGAGCTTCTACAACAAGATAGTGATAAATCTGTGGAAATCAATATCACAGAAGAATGTGAATGGCAACTCATTACGTGTATCTAAAATCGTGTCTCACAAAAGTCATTGCATTATTGAAAAGGTGACAAAGAACGTGAATGAGGGTTGGGTAGTTGACGTGGTGTACGTAGACATCAGTAAAGCCTTCAATAAGGTTCCACACGGTAGGCTTTTGGAAAAAAATGCAGACGCCTCGGGCTGAGGGTGATTTAGCAATTTGAATTCGAATCTACCTTTCTGTAAGATGGAAGCGAGTTGTGGTTGATGGAAAATACTCAGTCTGGATTTCTATCACTAGTGGTGTGCCACAAGGATCTGTTTTGTGACCACTACTGTTTGTCATTATAATAAATGACTCGGAGCAAACATAGGTGGAAGCGTTAGTAAGTTTTAAGATGTAACTGAAGTCGGTGGAGTGGTACAGATTGTGGTCGACCGTTGAACGTTCGAGGAGGAATTGCAGAAACTGCACAATTGGGCTGAGAGATGGCAAACGGAGTTAAACGAAGATAAATGTGAACTGATTCACTTTGAGAAGAATAACAGGAAGGCAGAATCCTAGGCCAATGGCAAGATTGTTGGTCGTGTGTATGTGCAGAGGGATCTTGGTGTACATGTAAATAGATCTCTGCAAGTCACCACTCAGGTTGACATTACAGTTGAGAAGGCATACGGTGTGTTCGGTGTTACTGGTAGAGGGATTGACTTCCTGAGTTGGGATGTCATGCTGCTACTGTAGAAAATAGTGTGCTAGCCGCACTTGGAATACAGTGTGCAGTTATGGTAGATACATTCTAAGAAGCATAAGGAAACGCTGAAAAAGGTACAGAGGAGATTTACCAGGATGTGGCCTGATTTGCAGGGAAGGTCTCATGTGGAAGGCTGAGGGACTTGGTGCTATACTTATTGGAGAGAAGGAGGCTAAGAGGGGCTTAATAGAGACGTACAGGATGGTCAGCAGATTAGATTGGTTGGACAGTGAGAGTCTTTTTCCTCAGATGATGGCTTCGTCTTGTACGAGAGGGCATAGTTGCAAATTGAAGGGTGTGAGATTTAAGACAGATGTCAGAAGCAGTGGTAAGGGCGTGCAATGCACTGCCAGCCAATGTAGTTAAGTCAGCCACATTAGGGTTAATAATACAGTCCTTGGATAAGCATATGCATGATGACGGGATAGCATTAGCGGATGGGCATGGACTGGATCA
The DNA here is from genome assembly GCF_020745735.1 of Hemiscyllium ocellatum. NCBI lineage: Eukaryota > Metazoa > Chordata > Chondrichthyes > Orectolobiformes > Hemiscylliidae > Hemiscyllium > Hemiscyllium ocellatum. Next base: position 621,561 of record NW_026867548.1, read on the forward strand.
GAATTCGACCAACATCGAGGGCCGAATGGCCTGTTCTGTGCTTTATTGTTCCAGATTTTATGTTCTAAAAAGAAATGGATTCGTTCTTAATGAGCATGGAGATCAAGGGTTTGTGGGCAGAAAGCAGGAGAATGGGGATAGGAAACATTGCATCTAAAGTCGAAGCACGGTGAAACATTAATGGAACAAATGGTCTCATACTTCGACTATTACCATTGTCCTATTTTGTCTGGCCAACAGTTTACTCTGCGTCCACAGAAATATCGTTGACTCTAAACTACCCATTGAAATGGCACAGCAAATCAATCAGTTATACCAATCGCAACAAGTCTGGAAAAGGAAATTGGACGAAATGGCAACAACGTAAGTATCGGAGATGAGACTACAAACATGGAGCTATATTGGCCATGAAAGTCGTCCTTACTAACATCTGGGGCCTCGTGCAAAAAAGGACAGAACTGAGAGGTTGGTCGACCAACGGTCTATCATAGTGGTACTCATGGAATCTTATCGTACAATGTCCCAGACACTAACATGGCCAATCCTGGATATACCTTGTCCCACGAGCAGGAAAGAGCCAACAGAGATGGCGGCACAGTGATTTACAGTCGGCAGGGACTTGCCCTGTGAATACTCTGCATTGATTCTGGATCCCATAGTACCTCACGTTTTCATGTTAATCATGGGCAAGGATCCTCCTACTGATTACCACACCCCATCCTCCCTCAGCTAATGAATCAGCACTGCTCTATGTTGCACAACACTTCGAGGAAGCACAGACGATCACAAAGGCGCAAAACATATCTGTTTGCAAGTTTGCAAGCAGAACTGCAGCAGTATGATTGTTTGAAAACTCATGCATATTTCTGCTCGATATTTGCAGGTTGTGAGCCCACCGACAGTGAAGGCAAATTACATTTGTTGTTATTCTCCCCAATCTATCTGACATAGGTACATCTGTCAAAAACATAAACACAGACTGTCCACACAACAATGTAGTTGGAGAAGATGTTATGCCATCACGTTGAGCTTACATTATAATTATTTGTGTGATGCTATCGCCGTGCTAAATAGAAAAGACTCTGAGCAGATCTCGTCCCTCAAACCTGAGCATTCAAGAAGCAATCAACAGCTTCAGAATCCTGTTCCAAACGCAAATACCAAACTCAACCTACAGCATACCTCACCATTCAGCTCTTGTAATTAAGCAAGGTATCAAACTGATCATGTCTGTTGGAGGTCATGAAAGAAAGGACACTGGCAATACCTATGAATGAGATAGTCCCCTGGGGAATCTTCGCAACAAGTCCATTTGCGTGCAGAACTCAATTGACCTCAACATTCCAAGTGCCACCGGATTAATTCTAAACTTTGCAGGCCGGTCACACCCAGTTGTGAATGGCAGTGAAACATCACGAAAATAACTGAAGAGGACATTCAAGAATTATTTCTGTCCTCAATGACGAGGGAGCTTAGCAAGCCAGTGCAAAGGTATTTGCAACATCACAGCTCACAGGACCATAAAACAAAAGTGACGATTGCAGATGCAGGGGATCAGCGGCTAGATTAGAGCGGTGCTGGAAAAGCAGAGCAGATCAGGCAGCATCCGAGGACCAGGAAAATCGATGCTTCGTGCAAAAGCCCTTCGTCAGCAATGAGGCAGGGAACCTCCGTGTTGGAGAGATAAATGGAAGGGGTGGGGCTGGGGAGAAGGTGGCCAAGAGTAGAATAGATGGATGGAGATGGGATGAAGCTGATACGTTCAGAGAAGTGGTGGACCGGACAGGTGGGACGGAAAATTGGCAGGTAGGACAGAGCATCAGGACGGTGTTGAGCTGGCAGGTTGGAATTAGGGTAAGGTGAAGGGAAGGGAAATGAGGAAAGTAGTGACGTCCACATTGCTGGCTGGGGTTGAAGTGTTCTGAGGTGGAAGATGTGGTGATTATCCTCTAGGCGTCGGGTGGTGAGGTAGTAGCGGTAGAGGAGACCCAGCACCTGCATATCCTCGGCAGAGTGTGAGGGGGAATTGAAATGTTCAGCTATTGCGCGGTGGGGTTGATTATTATGGGTGTCCCGAAGATGTTCCATAAAGTACTCTGCAATTTGGCGTCTTGTCTCCAAAATGGAAAGGATACTGCGTCGAGAGCAGCGGATACAATAAATAACATTGGTGGATGTGCAGGTAATACTTTGGATGTGGAAGGCTCCGTTGGAGCCTTGGATGTAGGTGAGGACGCAGGTGTGGGTGCAGGTTTGGCATTTCCTGTTATGGCAGGGCAAGGTGCCGGTGGGAGGGTCGGTTGTAGGGGACGTGGACTATCCCAGGTAGTCACGGAGGGAACGGTCTTTGCCGAAAGCAGAAAGCGGTGGGGAGGGAAATATTTCCCTGGTGGTTGGGTCCGTTTGGAGTTGGCCGAAATGTTGCTGGATGATGTGGTTATGCGGACGATGGTAGGGTGGAAGGTGAGGACTGTGGGTTCCTGTCTTGTTGTGGTTGGAAGGATGGGGTTTGAGGGTAGAGGTACGGGACATGTATAAGATGCGTTGGAAGTCATCTTCAATCATGTGAGAAGGCGAAATTGCTGTCTTTAAAGAAGGAGGCCGTCTAGTGTGTTCTGTGGTAGAACTGGTCCTCCTGGGAGCAGATACAGTGGAGGCACAGGAATTGGGAATATGGGATAACATTTTAGCTGGAGTCAGGTGGAAGTGGTTTTGTCCAGGTAGCTGTGAGAGTCAGTGGGTTTGTAAAAAATATCAGTGTAAAGTCGGTCATCATTGATGGACGTGGAGAGGCCTAGGAAGGGGTGGGACGTGTCAGAGATGGACCACATGAATGTAAGGTCGGGTGGAATGTGTTGGTGAAGTTAATGAGCTGCTCAACCTTCTTGCAGGAGCAAAAGGTGGCGCCAATGCAGTCATCATGGTAGCGGAGGAAGATGTGTGAAGTGGTGCCGGTGTAGGTAAGCAAGATGGACTGTTCTACGTTGCCAACAAAGGGACGGGCATAGCTGGGATCCATGCATATGCTCATAACTATTCCTTTCTTCTAGAGTCAGTGGGAGGATTCAAAGGAGATTTTTTTAAGGCTGAGGACCAACTCAGCTAAACGAATGAGAGTGTCAGTGGATGGGTACCGGTGGGCACATCGGGATAGGAAGAAACGGAGGACTTCGAGGCCCTGGTCATGGCGGATTGGAAGTGTGTTGGGATTAGATGTCCATGGTTAAGCTGAAGCATTGGTGGCCGGGGAAATGGCGATCTTGGAGGGGATGGAGGTCGTGGGTGGTGTGTCGTACGTATGTGAGGAGTGCCTGGACTAGGAGGGATAGGACAGTATTGACGTAGGAGGAGATGAGTTCGGTGGGGCAGCAGCAGGGTAAGACAATGGATCGACCGATGTGGTCAATCTTGTGGATTTTGGGAAGGAGGTAGAATCGGCTGGTATGGGTCTCCCGAACGATGGGGTTGTAAGTTGTGCGTGGGAGATCTCCTGAGGCAATGAGATTGGTTTGGAAGATGACATTTTCGTGATGAGGTGATCATGGTCGATTGGGCGGTAGGAGGAGGTGTCTTCGAGTTGGCGCCTGGCTTTAATAGTGAAGAGGTTAGTGCGCCAAACTATCACTGCAGCCCCTTTGTCTTCTGGTTTGTTAGTGAGGTTGGGATTGGAGCACAGAAAGTGGAGGTCAGTGCGTTGAGAGAGTGAGTCGTTGTAGATCGGTAGGGGGTAGAGAGTTTGAGGCAGATAATGTCTGTGCAGCAATTGGTAATGAAGATATCGAGGGTGGGTAATAGGCCAGCACGGGGTGTCTAGATGGATTTGAGTCTGTTGGAGGCAGGTGATGTATATTCTATATACTGGCAGAAGAAATTGAGGATTGCAGTTGCTGGACACCAGAGTCAAGAGTGCGCTGCACGAAAATCACAGAATATCGGGCAGTATCAGAGGATCAGGATTACTGGCAGTGTTTGCTTAAACTCAGAAAAGCATTTTCTGTTTACAGACTCTGTAACGTTTCAAAGTCTATAAATCAGTTTTCGAATTCGATTTCTCACGTGTAAAGTAGTTACTCATTAAGGCCAACTCACAAATTCATCTTTTCTTTTACTGTTAATTTAGTGGCGATCGTGATCCTGCATAAGGGAAAATGTGGACGATTCAAATACACTACTCACTGTCAGGTCGCCATGGCTTTGGCGGATCTGATGGTCATTATCACAGAGGTCATACTCCTTCCAGATTAATTGCCATTAGTTTCCATTCGGCATCACTCTTGTCTGTAGCTTGCATGGTGTCCTGATGTTTACAGTCAGAGACTTTTCAGTGTAGTTCACTGTTGCATTTATCGTTGATAGATTTGTGATGAATTGTTGAGAAAATGTGAAAAATAATCAGTGTACCGTAAGAACTGCAGGTGTTCTTCTGGCTACAATAGGCATTCTGTTCTGCTTAAAAGAAACATTCCTTTCTAATTTACATAAGAACCATCTGAAATAATTGACGACGTGCCGTGGTTCTGTTCTCAGAAGAATAGCTATGATACAGAGATTGGATGGGTTGTATTTGTTTGATTTGATACACTTTTAATACCGTTTCTACCATTCGCTTTTATTCTATTCTCCAATGCCCTAACAGTCAAAAACATTACAGTATCTCATCGTACCCGTCGGGTACTGAAGCTTCAAAGCAAAAGAGCGAATCACTCTGACCCAGAAATTGAGAGCAGGAAGAGGTCTGTGATGTTGCTCATCACCATATCCAGAAGTTACATACTTTTTTGGCTGACATATGTTTATTTTATTGTACCGTCGAAAATTATTTTGATTATGGTTCTTTATATATGTTTCAAGAAATGGATTCATGCTATCTAACGCAAATTGCTTAACAAACACTTATACATTTGTCATAACTCAGTCTAAGTTCAGAGATCGAATCAAAGCTGCCGTAAAAAATCTCCTTTCAGCGTTTATTAAATTAAACGAGATAAATCAACTGACAAGGCCAAAAATTCACTTGAGATAAGTGAACACGTTCCCAATTGGACGTATGGAAGGACAGGCCTTTAAGGAATTGTGACATAAACAAGAATTAGGTCTCAAGTCTTCTGAAAAGTTGTCAGTCACCTGTGCATCAATTCATAATTATGAAGTATACAAAAGAAATTGAGTGGCCCATTGCAGACAACTAATTAGAAACGACCATTTTTTTAGCAGCCATTTTCTTATGGACTGCATTGCAGGTGAAATATGCTGGAGTTTTAAGGGTTGGGTTTGGTGAATATGAGGTTTCAGTGAGGAGGGGCAATCAGCAGCAAGGTAAGGGTACGGTAAGATTCTGTTTTTATCTTACTGTAAATGGGTAAACATAGCAGCTGGGTTGTTGTGTGCTTTTCACAGCCATGGGACATCATAGAGCAGTCTTGCGTCCCTCTGGCTATTTCTACAGCACCTTACAGAGCGCATTGATCAGTTAGAGAGCTAGTTAAACACAGCGAGGGGCATACAGTGGGCAGAAAGTGAGATTGACTCGAAGACCAGGGAAGTGATCACACGGGAAGTTCAGTCAGGTTGACGGGTAACCGCTAGGAAAGAAAAGGCAGATGTCTCTTGTGGCTTTTCCAATCTCGATTGGGTATACCATTTTTGATACAGTTGGCTGGAATAGCGTCTCAAGGGAGTACCACAAGACCGGCTTAGATGTGATATCACTACTCGGTCTGCAGTACACCAGGGTAAGGCAAAGTCCAAGTGAGAATAAGTATGCGGGGACTCGCCAGACAGGGGCACAACCGAACGTTTCTGTGGCGGCAATTGAGATTCCAGGATGCAGTGTTGCATTATCAAGAATTTATCTGAGCAATTGCACGGAAATCTTAAGGGGCAGGCTGAAAAAAAAGGATGAGGTTATGAAGAATGATCATAAGGGGTTAGGCAGACGGTTGAAATGCACCTCAAGTGTAATAATTGCTGGTCTACGTCCGGTTCCAAGTGACAGCAAGAGTAGGAATAGGAGCACTTAAGAGATAAACGTGAGGCTTGAGAGCTGGTGCAGGTGACAGGGATTCAGTTTCTTGGGTCATCAGGATCTCTTCTAGGGCAGAGGTGACAAGTTCTAATCGGAGAATTTGCGACTGAAATGGAGAGGGACAAACATCCTAGCAGAATGTTTGTTTAAGCCTCTCGGGAGTGTTTAAATGTGTCGGGCAGGGAGTTGGGATCGAAACCATTGGAGCAACAAAAGAGAAAATTTAGGATCGTACAATGGTCAATGACAGCAAGTTACATATTAAAGTCAGTGCTGGTAATCCGAGTATTATACAGGGCAGGCAAGTGCATGGCAGGAATCAGGGGACGTCGGGTTCGTTTCATTACAAGAGACCAGAATGGTAAAGCAAATAGACTCGGGGCATGGACTGATATGTGCGATTGGGATATTACACCGGACACAGAAACATGTCTGACTTAGTGACAGGACTGGGAACTCAATATTCAGATGAACCAATGCTTTAGGAAGTACGAAAACGGAGACAAGAACAGATGTGGGGTTGTGTGTTTCTTTGGGCAGAACATGATAGCCCAACTGAGAATAATTTTTTGACATTTCATTCTCTGAGTCTGTATAGATGGCAGTGAAAAGTAAACTTGAGGAGAGATTTCTTTGAGCGCATTGCACTTGCAACGCCTCCTCACCGCCCCCCCCCCCCACCCCATCCCTCCAACCAATAGTCAGTGGGAGGTTGAAGTCAAAACATGTAAGGAGATCGCAGGGAGCTGGAAATGATAAGGTTGTAATTGTCATGGATTTTAACTTTATTAACATCGACTGGGACTGCCATAGTGCTAAGTACGTGGATGGAAAAAAAATGTGCTGAATCCGCTCAGGAAGCATTTCTCATGCAGTTTGAAGATGGTCCTGCAAGAGAAGGGACAACACTTCTTAGGAGTGAACAAGTTTCAGACTAGTGAGCATAATTCCATGAGTTTTAAAATAGCAATCCAAAACAACCGGTCAGGTCCACAAGTTTAAGTTCTAAATTTGGAGAAGGTGAATTTTTGGTGGTCTTAGACATGAACTTACAATGGTCTGATAAGTGGAAATCATTCGGAAGTGAGGCTACATGGTCAGCATATTCCTATTAGAATGAAGGTGTACCTTAGCAGAAGTCCGCAACTTTGAATGATGAAAGTTATTTTGACGTTGATCTTGGAACAGAAGCAAGGATATTACATAACTAGCCAGCTGGGATCAAGTGAATTCTTTGAGGAGAATAGAGATTAGCAAGTTTAGATCTCATGGAATACAGGGAGAACCAACCAGTTGGATACAGAACTGGCTCAAAGGTAGAATTCAGAGTGTGGTGGTGGAGGGTTGCTTTTTCAGACTGGAGGCCGGCGACAAGTAGAGTGCCACAAGGATCGGTGCTGGGTCCTCTACCATTTGTCATTTACATAAATGATTTGGATGTGACCATAAGAGATACAATTAGTAAGTTTGCAGAAAAAACCAAAATTGGATGTGGAGTGGACAACGAGGAGGGTAACCTCAGATTACATCAGGATCATGACCAGATGGGCTGAGGAGTGGCAGATGGAGTTTAATTAAGATAAATGCGAGGTGCTGCATTTTGGGAAAGCGAATCTCAGCAGGACTTATACACTTAATGGTAAGGTCCTAGGGAGTGTTGTTCAAGAAAGAGACCTGGGAATGAAGGTTCATAGCTTCTTGAACGTGGAGTCGCAGCTGGATGGGATCGTGAAGAAGGCGTTTAGAATGCTTTATTTTAATTGTCAGGAGTTGGGTGGTCATGTTGTGGGTGCGCAGGACATTGATTAGGCAACTGTTGGAATATTGCGTGCAATTGTGGTCTCCTTCCTATCGGAAAGGTGTTGTGAAACTTGAAACGGTTCAGAAAAGATTTACAAAGACGTTGCCAGTTTTGGAGGATTATAGAGAGGATGAACATTCTGGGGCTATTTTCCCTGGAACGTCGGAGGCTGAGGGGTGACGTCGTAGAAACATTATGATGAATATGGATAGAATAAATAGACAAAGTCTTTTCCTTTAGGGTGGAGGAGCCCAGAACTAGTGGGCATAGATTTAGGTTGAGAGGGAAAACATACAAAAGTTACCGAAGGGGCAACGATTTCACGCAGAGGATGGTAAGTGTACGGAATGAGCTGCCGGAGGATGTGGTGGAGGCTGTAACAATTGCAACATTTAAGAGGCATTTGGATGGGTATATGAATAGTAAGTGTTTGGAGGGATATGGGCCAGGTACTGGCAGGTGGGACTAGATTGGGTTTGGATATCTGGTTGGCATGGACAGGTTGGTCCAAAGTGTTTGTTTCCATGCTGTACATCTCTATGAGTATGACTTTAGGAGTCTTAACAAAGAGACACGGGATGGCTTTTGGCAGATAAGGGAAAGGAGAATCCAAAGAGGTTTTACAAGTATATGATGGGCAGAAAGAATACCTGGGAGAGAATTGGGATTTTAGGGTGTAAGTTTGCTCGTTGAGCATTAGGTTTGATATTCAGACGTTTCATCGCCTGGCTCGGTAACATCATCAGTGGCGACCTCCAAATGAAGCAAAGTTTTGTTTCCTGTTTTCTATTTATACGTTTGTCGCTGATGGGGTTCCTGGTGTTTGTGGTAATGTCATTTCCTGTTCGTTTTCGGCGGGGTGACAGATGATATGTAGATCTATGTGTTTGTTCATGTCGTTGTAGTTGGAGAGCCACGCCACTAGGAATTCTCTGGCATGTCTTTGCTTAGACTGTCCCAAGATAGTTATGTGGTCCCAGTCGAAATGGAGTTTTCTTTTCCTCCCTATGTAGGGCTAGGAGGGAGAGAGGGTCGTGTCTTATTGTGGCTCGCTGACGTTCGTGTATCCTGGTGGTTAACTTTCTTCCTGTTTGTCCTACGTAGTGTTTGTGGCAGTCATTGCATGGAATTTTGAAGACGAGGTTGGTTTTGTCCATGGGTTTTACTGGGTCTTTTAAGTTTGTTAGTTTTTGTTTGAGAGTGTTGGTGGGCTTGTGTGCTACTAGGATTCCGAGCGGTCTTAGTAGTCTGGCTGTCATTTCTGAAACTTCTTTGATGTATGATAAGGTGGTTAGGGTTTCTGGCTGTGTTCGGTCTGCTTGTCGTGGTTTGTCCTTGAGTAATCTGCGGACTGCATTTTTTTTGAGTATCCATTCTTCTTGAATATGTTGTGTAGGTGGTTCTCCTCGTGTAGTTAAGTATTTGGTCCGTGTCCGTCAGTTTTCTGTATGCGCAGGTTTGTAGCTCTCTGATGTCCGTTCTTTCGACTGTGACGTCCAGCTTAGGATATTGACACGCATTCAGTTCAAGTTTCGTTCAGGAGAAATGCTTTCATTGGTCACAGCACTGTTTGAAGGAGTTGGGAGATCTTATTACAGCTGTACAACATGTTGGTGAGGCCACATTTGTAATACTGCAGTTCTGGTCGCTGTGCGATGGGAAGGATATTATCAAAATGGAAAGCATGTAGAAAAAAATCACCAGGACGCTACCTGGATTGCAAGATTTCCATTGGAAGGAGACCCGCGACTTTTTTCACAAACGGCCAAGAGACTGAAGGGTGACCTTGGAAAGATACGAAAAATTATGAATTGCTCAGATAAGGTAAATAGCGGACAGACTTTCGCCATGGTGGTCGACTTTAAAACAAAATGGCATAGGTTTAAGATGACTGTGGAGAGACACCAATGTGTGTAGAGAGACAATTGTTTCACACGGTGGGTGTAGAGTGTCTGGAACGGGCTTCCAGAGGTAGTGATATAAGCAATAAGAACTTTGTCATTGAAGAGACGTTTAGACAGGTACATGGATGGAATAACTATCGAGGGATATCGATCACATGCTGTTAAATGGAACCAATTTAAAGTCTCAGTAAAATCCAGAATAAAAGATGCCTCTTGTGAAATAGCGGTAATTTCCCTAACCCTGAAACAGGATGCCCAGGTTAAAGTCTCTTTAACTGGCCTATCACCAACTAGCCACGAAACGACATGACCAGATTTCCTTAGTAGTGAAACACGCAGATGACAAGCAACGTGAATTCGACTGGGACAACATTACTATTATAGGACAAGCCAAACGGAGAACAGCCAGGGAATTCCTAGAGGCATGGCACTCATCCACAGATTCAATCAATAAGCACATTGACCTGGTCCCAATATACCGACCACTGCAGCGGAGAGCTGAAACTGACAACCGGAAGCGGCAGATTCAAACCACTACAAATGCCGGAGGAAAGATCACAGAAGCGCTTCACAGGTGGATCCCAAGCACTGAGGATGTCACCTAGACAGGGGACGAAACGTCTGCAACACAAATTCACAGCTCGGCAAACAGAACCACAACAACGAGCACCCGAGCTACAGATCTTCTCACAAACTTTGAAAATACACAAAAGTGAATTAGTCTCTGGGATCAGAACTGGTGCATCAGAGAAACTCGTGTGAATTTGGGGAAGAAATTGCGTGGTCCCTTGCATATATACTTGTAACATCTATCAGTACGAGTAAGCTGCTAAATAACTGCGGAGTGGGTAATGTCGTGCCTTTGTTTCTGAGGGGATGTGAAGAGATGACTGGGAACTTTTTACTGTATGTTTGACAAGTTGTTGAAGGTGATTCTGAAGGATAGACTTTATACACATTTTTTGAGTATCCATTCTTCTTGAATATGTTGTGTAAGTGATTCTCCTCGTGTAGTTAAGTATTTGGTCAGTGTCCGTTAGTTTTCTGTATGCGCAGGTTTGTAGCTCTCTGATGTCCGTTCTTTCGACTGTGACGTCCAGCTCAGGATATTGACACGCATCCAGTTCAAGTTTGGAGTGGTACGGAGTGATTCTGGCTCGTTACGATAGTTTTGGTCAAGGCAGTTCACGTCTCACAAACTTGATAGAGCTCCTGAGTAAGTAAGCAAGAAGATTGGCGAAGGCAAAGCGATAGACTTTGTTAACTTGGAATTTAATAAAGACATTGAAAAGATTCCACCTAATTGGTAAAGATGGAACACCTGAGGTTCAGTGTTAGCTTGCCATTGGATCCAATATTGGCTTAAGCACAGGAGACAGACAATGGCGGTGGAGGATTTTTTTTCCAGACTGGAGGCCTGTGACCTGCGGTGTCTGACAAGAATCAGTATTTTGCACACTTATCATTTGTATAAATATTTAATGCGAATATAGAAAGCATGTTTATAAATTCCACCAGGATTGGATATATAGTGGACAGTCAATAAGTTACGTAAAATTATGAAGCGATTGTGATTCATTGAATCATTGTGCTGAAAAGAGGCAAATGGAATATAATTTGAGAAATGGATATTGCATTTTGTTAAAGCAACAAAGGCAAGACTTACGCAATGAACAATTGACCCCTCGGCAGTGCTGTAGAATAGTGAGTTCGAATAGTTCATAATACTTTGAAGTATGCCTCACACACTGCTGCAGTTGTTGAAAAAGGTTTGCTTGTTTTCATGACTCATGCTTTTCAGTGTTCGTACAGGACTTTGGTGATGCTTTCTTTGAAATACAGTTCTGGTATCCCTGTTATACAAAAGGTACTACTAAGCTGGAGAGGGCTCACTAAAATTTATTCGGATGTTTAAAGTATGAGAGGATTTGAATTAGAAGAAGAAGCTGAATAAACCAGGAACTTGATTTTTTTCTTTTGTCTGGAGCACAGAAGCATGATTGGTGACCATGTAGAGATTCATAAAATGATGAGGAGAAGAGATAGCGTGAATTGTAGTGGCTTTTTTTTTACCCGTCGGGTGGTTTGATTAAAGATTAGAGGTATGTTTTTATGATGGGAGGAGAAAGTTTAAAAAAATGACATGGGGGCATTTTTTTGTAAGCAGAGAGTGGATTGTGTGTAGCATGTTTTTGCAGAGGAACTGGTGGACGTCGTCCAGTTGTAGTGTTTGAGAGGTGTTTATAAAGGAATATTAAGAAGAGCTGTTTGCAGGAATATGAACCAAAATGAAGCAGGTGTGTTTAGTTTACTTTGGGTTTCGTGTCAGCATGGACTAGTTTTACTGAAGAGTCTGTTTCCATGCTGTCTGATTAAATCTGTGATTTAATATGAAACTTACATTTCCTGCAAAATCTATTTGTTCCAGCGAAATTCACATTAGCGTTAATTGAGTTCATTCAAACATGATGCCCGCCCATCTGAACCAATTGCCCAGCCTGAAATTCAACTACTCAAGCCATTTGCTTTTATTCTTTTGAATATTTGGGAATTTCAGTGATTCGGAGAATATAGTTTTAATTTACGATCTGATTTCTCATTGCCTGGAATCTTTGTAATGTGCCAGATCCTCCTTCCTCAATAAGTCATTAACACTTACGTGGGATGAAATCTCTGTCTTCATTGTGGGTCCAGAAGAAATTCCCGTAGCTGTGGGAACCTTGTGTGCCAGATTTGACCCTGGCGACATGAAGATTAACATAGCACTACATGAGTTGCAACCACTATCAGCAGCAAGCGATGGACAAAGGTAAGAGGTCTCACAACATTCAGAACAGATTTAATTTCTTCAGTCCTGCCATGTCGGTCATGAATAGTGGTCGAGTATTGAGGACGACCCACAAATCTCTCGCCCCTCAATCGTAGGACAGCCTGCCACATCAATGAAGAAAAAGAAATGCCAAAACTGTCAGCTTGAAGTGCCGACTGGGTAATTTATCTGTGCTTCTTCTTAAAGTCCATAGGGGTGAGTTTTGTGAAGTGAAGTTGCTAATGAGGCAGGTTTGGTATGATATCGATGTCTTTGCATTCAGGAGAGAAACTATCGATGAAATCCGATGATAACAATATTATACTGTAACAGTCACTTAATCGTTGGGTTTAGGACGCACAGCCAGATGGACGAATGGGAAGAGGCAGCAGAGTTGGACAGGAGGATCAGCTGTAGATATCACAGTCAGACAGAAATGAGCAGGTACACGGCACACAATCAGACAGGGATAAGCATGTCGACAGAGCAGAGTCAGACACAGCAGGACAGGGAGACAGAGTGCACCCTTTTCCGAGGGTGGGGGAGTTCAAAATTATGAGGCAAGATATTAAGAAGAAGAGAGGATCGTGTGTGGAATGAACTGTCAGAGAAATTGGTGGATACACTTACAGTTACAACAGTTGAAATGCATTTCGATAAGTTCGTGAAAAAGTAAGGTTTGGAAGGATATAGGCCAAGATCAGGCAGGTGGGAGTGTTTTAGGTTGGGAGCATAGTCGGCATGGGTGAGTTCGAATAAAGTGTGTGTTTGAATAGAGAATGATTTTATAACTCTGCAACCACAAGAAATTTCTTAGTCATTACGGTGATTTGAAACATTTCTTATTAAGCTGTACTGTCTTGATTCAAAATTCTATATAAGAATTTATCATATAATATTGATGAAAGCCAAAGCAAGAAAATCCAAAAAAAATCCTTCAAAATACTTGCAATTCTCTGCATCTGTCACAAAGTGTCATAAAGGACGTAAAGATACGACATATCCCGACGTGTGTAGAATGACCTTGAACATATTTTCATTGTTTCCTTTCATTTCCTCTTTCTGTCCTCTGTTGTATTATCTGTTTGCGCTGGCGAAGTAAGAAGCGGGTGTACCTGATAGTGACATTGAATTGTTAGTGACAGGGTCGTCAATGAATCAGAAGTGCAAGAGATTAAAATTACAGCCCAGAGACGAAGTCATCACATAGAGACTAATGTCCACGGCGAAGTCTTCCTATTTCTTTCCTGATATTGGAACATGATTAGGCCATTTATTCCCTTGAGCCTGTTCAATGCATTCATGTGTCCTAACTCCAGATGCATAACATGTTAGTTTAATAAATAACTGTGTGCTTCAGATTTAAACTTAACGATTGAATGAGCATCGACTCCAATCTGTGGATTAGAAATCCCAATCTTCACGCCTTAATGTGTGTCAAATTTCTTTCTAGCATCTCTGTTGAATGGCCCAGACCAAATTCTTAGATACTTCCAAGCAATTGAAATGACTGCGGAATTTCAAAATTCAAAGCAAAGACAGAAGAAGCAGTGAACCCGAAATGTCAATTCTGTTTTCTGTCCAACGGTACGCGCAGACCTGCTGAGATTTTGTTTACTTAGACTTTGCCCCCGGATTGTATAATCTTAAACCAGTGGAAAGAGCTTATCTTTATCAAATCTGGCTTTCACTGCTAATACCGTGAAGATGTCGATTAGACTACTCCCATAGTAAAAAAATGGCTTCTCCTCTTCTATTAACGCCTAAAGACCTGATGCTATTTTGGTAATCTGGACTGAACTCATTCCAGCGCGAAAATACTTTTCCTGAGTTGTGGTGCTCATATCTGCTCACAATGCTGCAGCTGATGTCTGATTGCCGAGTAACATGTGCATCGTTATACACAAGCCCTTTTGAAATGAAGGTAGGAATTCCATGAGTACTCTTGAATATTTTCATGGTTTGGAGATGCTGGTGTTGGACTGGGGTGTACAAAGTTAAAAATCACACAACACGACGTTATCGAAAAACATGCTTACTTAGAAGCACGAGCTTTCAGAGGTCGGCTCTTTCATCACACATTTGTGGAGAATAACATTGAAAGGCACACAATCTATAGCAACAGTTTACAATGTGTTGTAATGAAAATTATATATTGAAAAACTGCCTGGATTGTTTATTATTTTTCTCAAGTTTTAGAATGGCCATGTTCATTTCAGATATTTCACATATAAATGGCAAAGATTTTTTAAAAGGTCACATTCTCAAGAAAACTCTACCGCACCTCACTCTACTGCGCACCCACAGATAACCTCATGATGCAATTCTTCTTCAGCTTCCACCCGAAACATATTAAAATAAAAATGCCCAATTGACAAGCTCTATGCGGACATACGGTCTGATCAGAGAGGCAGAACTTGACCGGCACTTGGAAGTACTCAGGTGGGTGGGTGGGGGGGGGGAATGCCCTCATTAAAACGGGGAACAATACTCAACTCATCTATAATCAGATCCGAAGTGCCACAACGAGGACAGTAACGTCCTCCAGAAGAGACAGACACGAGCTGCAACAGACAAAGTACCCTTCGTTTTCCAGTACTTTCCAAGAGCCCAAAAACTATGCATTTGTCTTCGCAGCTTGCAATATGTTATCAATGAGAATGAGCTTCTCGCCAAGAGTTTCCCCATACATCCACTTCTTGCCTTAAAACAACCACCAAACCTCAAACAGATCATTGGTCGAAGCAAACTGCCCGGCTTTCCCGACAATACCAAACTTTGTCATGGTAGATGCTGCCAAATGTGACAGAATGTTGACAAAGATACCACCATTACGCTTGGAGACACCTCTGACCATGTACGTAGCAGGTACACATGCGATAATGCCAACGTTGTCTGCCTCATACGCCGCAGGTGAGGATGGTCTGAGGCATGGTACATTGGCGAGACCAAGCGAAGTCAACTGCAATGGATAATTGGGCACGGCACAATAATTAGCAGATAGGAGAGTTCCCGCCTCGTCGGGGAACACTTCAGTGGTCCGGGACATTCGACCTCGGACCTTCGGGTGACTGTCTTCCAAGGCGGACTTCGGGACAGGCAACAACGAAAAGTGGGCAAGCAGAGGATGATAACCAATTTCGGTACCCATAAGGTGACATCAAACAGGAACTTGCGTTCATGTCACACTATCAGTGACCCCATTGCGCTATACAAACACACAAACAGACGGATACACACAAGCACACAGATACACGCGCACGCACACAAACACACGCACAGACATTCCTACACGCACACCTTCCTCGAGACACACAGAGGCAGGGAGATCCTCTCTCATACGCTCACACATGAACCACCAAACACACCCTGTTACAGACTTATATCCCTTGATACTCACATGCACACATTCTTTCACAGACACTCATAATCCCCGATACACACACCCACGTGCACACATATACCTACAATATTGTGGGGTGAATTTGGACTTACACAAGTACATTTTACTTTGTTCAAAACTGCATGAATCCAGGTAAGATTCTGTGAATCCGTGTGTGTATATATATTGCGATTTACATATCAAAGAACTGAACCAACATGGTCATTCTAAAAGATGAGAGACGTAACAAGCAACCTTGTCATTTTCATATATAATTGCACTTCCATCACAATGTAAATTTTTGCTTAAGTTCTGTGTATTACAATATTGCTTTCTCCACCACCAGTTGATTCAGGAGCAGCGCTCAGAAAGCTGTTGCTTCCAAATAAACCTGTTGGATTATGACCTGGTGTTGTGTGATTTCAAACTTGTATTATTTTCGGCATCTACCCGCGAAATTTTAAAGAACTATCTCCGGGAACCATCGAATATTCTTTCTCGTCCACAATATTTAACTTTATACCTTCGAAAAGCACAACAATGTCCATCTTTCTTCAGTTGGCTTGGAATAACTCACATTTGCTTTGCCCATTCACCTGTTAGTTTCTAAAAATAAAATGCACAGTCGCGAGGAGAATGAAAGGCAAATCAAATGTGGGCAGTTTCCTCATCCAGGAATGAACACATTCATAAACTCTATTTTAATATTCTCACCGGTTCCTAAAGCAAAAGCCTCAAACTCAGGCATGCAGCCCTGGAGACATGTGTACTGGGACCGAATATATTAATAATCACAAAAGCTGGCTTCGTTGAGCATATTAAAGAAGCTGCAATTGTATGTGTGGTGGCAAGGGACATGGTAACCATTTGATTGCAATCAAAAGTCAAACCATATGGGAAATATTTTCTTGATAGCTTCAGATGGCTTGTGTCAGAGGCTGCTCATGGTGAAATTGCATGGAATTCCAGTGGGAAATAAGGCCGATAGTATCAGAATAAGCGATTAAATATCCTTGGGAGGAAAAGTAATGACCTATCCCAAATTTTAATAATTATGAGCCGACAATCTATCAAAGATATCAAAATATCATTTCAATCGAACTGTGACCAGCGGTTGTTGAGTTACATTGATATGTAAACAATCCATAAGACGTTTTCAATGAAAACTTTTCTTAAATCTTTATTTTAATTCATAATGTGAAAAATGTCAACATAAAACCTTGCAGAGGAGGACCCGACGACACAATGCTAAAGACTGTTAGCGATTGATGATCAAGTTCTAATCACGAATGCATGAGTTCAATTTGGAGGACTGTAAATTTCAATCAAATTCTGAACCATTTCTGACAAAGAATCGAAAACCAAATTATTGCCAAAATGCGAAAACGTCTTATTACGTGCAGGATAATCGGTTTTATAACGGCACTGACTTTGAATATCAAAGAAGTTCTGATACAATCAGATGTATGATATGTTCAGTTAATAATATTCCCAACAATAATTTCATTTTTACTCGAACAAACCTACAAAACTGAATTAACAAGCGTCCAGTGACAGTATGTTCTTGTTGGGATGAATGACAAGACCGATAGTTACGGGGAATGTTGGATGAATAGAGAAACGGAGATTTTTCTCAAGAAAAAGAAGAAAACATATGTCAAGTTCATACAGCAGAGATTGTGTGAATGTCCAGAAGTTTACAGAGACGGTAGAAGTAAACATAAGAGGGAAATCAGGGGCGCAAAATGGAACACGAGACAACTTTTATAATTAGGGTAACAAAAAATCCAAAGGGATTGTACACATGCATAAAGGAAAACAAAGGTAACTAGGAGAGAATAGGGCCTCTTAAAGATCAGCTTTGATGTATATTTGTGTAACCACAAGAGATAGGGGAAAATACTAAACGAGCATTTTGCCTTACGATTTTATGATGTGGACAGTTATGGAGAATACCGAACTTGGGGAATTCAATTACAACATCCTAAAACATGTCCATATGACAGAGGTTGGGGCCTTGTTCGACTTAAAATGTATAAAGGCGAATAAATCCCCTCCACCTCGGAAACTAAGGAAGAGTTTGCTGGAACTCTTGCTAGGATATTTGCATCATTGACAACCACAGGTAAAGTGATGTAAAACTGGACCGAGGTTAACATTATGCCACCTTTTAAATGAGGT
This sequence comes from Hemiscyllium ocellatum, assembly GCF_020745735.1. NCBI lineage: Eukaryota > Metazoa > Chordata > Chondrichthyes > Orectolobiformes > Hemiscylliidae > Hemiscyllium > Hemiscyllium ocellatum. Next base: position 639,663 of record NW_026867548.1, read on the forward strand.
GGCAAGGAAAAACCAAAGAGTGATAGACCAGTCAGTGTGATGGAGGTGGTGAGTAAATTGTTGGAGGGAACCCTGACTGGCAGAATTTACATGTATTTCATAAGACAAGAACTGATTAGAGATCATCAACATGGCTTTGTGCGTGGCAAATCGCGTTTCATTAATTGAATTTTTTGAAGAAGCAACGAAGAGGATTGTTCAGGGCATAGCGGTGGACATTATCGAGATGGACTTCAGGAAGGTGCTCGACAAGTTTCCTCAAGATAGTGTGTTTAACAAGATAGATCACAAAGTGAAAAAGGGGAAATATCTATTTGGATTAAAAATTGGGAAGAAGCTAAGACACAGAATGTGGTGGTGAAGGGATGCTTCTCAGACTAGACGCCAATAACGAGTGAACTCCCATAAGGATCGATGCTTGACAAACGTCTTTTAATCATATATATACATACGTATATATATATATATATGTATATATATATTTATACACACACACACACACACACACACATATATATATATATATAAACTATTTGGATGTGAACATTGGCAGCATAATTATTAAGTTTGCAAGTGAAAACAAAATTGAAGGTTTCAGGAAGACGTTTACGACAGAGCAGAGAGGTTACTTAAACATGTTGTTTGTGCTTCTGCTCATGAGTCTATGGGACTGTTTTCTTTTCGAAAGGGCAAGCTCAGCGGAAGGAATTCTAAGTTAGCAAATCATAAAGCTCAAATTAAGACATAACACTGCAGATGTTGGCATTTGAAATGAACAATGAACCCGAAAGATATTTTGAATTGTTAACTATTTCTCACTGCACAGATGCGTCATACCTAATGAGCATCTCCAGAATTTTTTTTACATTTGCTTAATTGCTTAAGACTTTCTGCCAATACTAAACAGAGTTTATTTTTCTCGTTAAAAAAAACTAATGCGAACATGATTGGAACCTGACTCAAGACAGTCAACTGAAATAGGATATCTCGGTAGTTTAATGAAATGTTCACATTTACAATAACACTGAGAATATGTCTAATCTGGAAAGTTCAAAATGTACTTCACGGAAAAGAAGACAGTAGTAAACTCAAGAGAACATAGACAAGCTAATGAAATTAATAAACATGGGAGATAAAATTCAACGCAGACCAGTCGGACATTGAAGGGAATATGGTTTTCTCTATCAAAATGCAAGCTAAAGAAATGCAATGTTCAAGAATTGGAGATCTTCATGTTCATATCTTTCAACAGTATAACATGGTTCAGAGCAGAAGGTGTACAAATTGAGACATAGACCGAAAGGCACTAAATACATGCAGCAATTAGCACAGCTCCAATTGCAGATGACTTTTCAGCAAAGATAAAGGCATTGAAGCAGACGTGGAAGAAATTGTTTAGATTGGTTTCCAGAATGGTTGTAATGAGAGAGTATTTGAGGAATTTCGTGTAAAAGCACAAAAAAACTGGGGAAAATATGAGTCGATCTGTTCTGGCCATATCTGTGAAAAAAGAAAGGCAGTTCTCGTTTTTAGTCCACTTGTACATCACAAAGGCTGTGAAACCTGATAAGTCTGTCCAGCACTGTGTTTCTGATTTACATCATAAGCATTTTGTTTTAATTGGGAATTTGCCTTGGTTTCCTTCCAGCAGTAAAAGCTCAACAGAGGTTTGACTGAGGAGTTTAAAACCATGACGTGTGAGGTCAAATTAAGAAAAGGGCAATTGTTTTCAGTGGATGAATGGATCATAAGTTGAAGACACAAACTTAAGGTGACTGACAGAAGAATTAGAAGTGTTATCATGAAACAATTCTGCTGAGAACAATCGTTGTAATCCAGATTATATTGTGAGAAGGATTCAATACCAACATGTAGAACAATTGGAACCATGACCTGAAAGGAAAATAAAATTCAGCAAAATTGAGGAAAGAATAGAATCCCTACAATATGGAAACAGGCCCTTCGGCCCAACAAGTCCACACTGATTCCTCACAGTATAACCCACGCCAAAGCAATATTTACTCCTGACTAATGTACATACCTATACACCGTGTAACACAATGGACAACGTAGCTAACCAATTCATCTTACCTGCACATCTTGTATGGTGGGAGGAAACTGAAGCACCCAGCGAACACCCACACAGAGACGGGAAAATGTGCAAACACTACATAGACCTGTACCCATTGGCATAATCATGATAAGCCCCCCCACCCCACCACCACAGTATGCAAAACCGGACACTTGTTATGGATGGGAACGTCCAAAGGGATTCCCTGAACTGTCTGTTTGTTCCATTTCCGTCCCCGGACAGTAACCTACTTGCATCTTTCTTGCACATGAGATGTGACTACTTCCTTGTACTCGTTTCAATAACCCTCTCCGCTACCACGATTTAATCTAACTTCATTTAGCTCCAGCTCCAGTTCCATTCCCCAAATCGATTTTTCAAGAAAATGGTTTTGGTTTCTTTTCCCATAGATTATAGTCAGCAGGGACGATAATGGTGATCTTGCCTCCCACATTCTGCTGCCCTAATGGCGATCACCCCTGTTCTAAATGCCTTAGAGCCTGTAGAAACAGAAATAATTAAAAAAAGACAAGTTACTTTATCAATCCGGCGCACATTCTTGAGAGGAGAATCATGAGTATGCGACACTTCCTACGTACTGTTTCGGGAAATTCTGTCGTGAAGTCGCTAAACGTTTTAAATTTTCAAGAAGCTACCGAGATGTTTAGATAAAAAACAATTCTTTAGTAACAGACAAGTGAGTTTACATTTGCTTGTTTTTATGTGTCTGTGCAAAAGAGTTCAGCTAAAGATCGACAGAAGTATTTGAAGTTTCGTCAGTATGCGTTCAACAAGATGAAAAGATGGTGCTTCTTTGCCATAGAAGTTTAGGGATCAACCACACAGAGAAAAAAGCGATAGAGCGCACTGTGTTTGCACTGGTCAGAAGCAATTACATTTTCCAACACATGTCGCATTGTATTATATGGCTTAAGGTAGCAATTGCAAAACTAAGTGACTCTTAAATGTTATAAGCGTTTCTATCTTTAGCGCCATTAAGTTTGTAACTTTCGTATCCCGATACGGGTCTGTTTTAAAAACGATTTGTTCGCAAGTCCTCTTAAATTCCGTTCAGGGAGGTGACACTGCCAGTCGATGAGTACAGTAGAAAATATTTGATAAGTTTCCAATTGGCCAGTTTTCATTTAGCAAATTTGAATAAACTTGATCGGTCATTGAAGAAAAGGATCAAACGTTGACAAAAACCTCGGAAGCACAGGCCGGTTATAGGTTGTTATTTCTCAGATTGGATTCGAAGGAAAATTGTTGCTTCCTCTGATCAGTTCAGGATCCTTTTTGTCGATTAAATAAATGACTTAGAGACCGGTGCTGAGTGCAAAATTTCCAGATTTTCATACTGTACTAATCTAAACAGAATAGTCAAGTGTTAAGATAATGCTAAATGACTTCAGAGGGAAATTGGCATGTCAGCCAAAAAGGCAGATAATTGCCTGAACAACGGACATGGAGAGGAATGTGAGGTAATGCGGTTCTCACAAAGAAATATTGAGAAAGAGCACTTTATTAATAGTGCAACATTTACGTAAGTACGGGAAAAGAACGATCTTGGGATTGAAGTGTACATATATGTAAAGGACTCCAATCAATTTGGAACAGCTCTTAATAACGCTTGTAGGATTGTTGAATATAGAAACATATGCACAGAGTATAAAATCAAAGAGGGAATGCCTCACGTCTGTGCAACTTTGATTCGACCACGTTCGTAACGCATTGTGTTCAGTCTGGGTATGTTATTAACAGTAAAGTGAAAAGGTGTGGTGAGAGCGCAAAAGAAATCTAGGAGAATGACGTGAGGAGTTAGACACAGGAAAACATGCAACAAATTGCATGCATTCTCCTTGAAACAGATACGATTAATTGCTGACCGAACTGTGGGCTGCAAAATTTTGCACATTTATTTCAAGATAAATAAAATGCCCTACTTCCACGAGTTGTAATGTTTGGAAGTAAGGATCATGATTTCACGGTTGTCAGCAAGTTATGATAGTGAAATGAGAGAGCTAAATAAAAATGACTTTCCTCACAGAGTTGTTAGAAGATTAATTGTGTCGCTTGGAAACTCTTGAAGGTGGATGCCAAATGAAGTTACAAAGATAGCTGAAACAATACTTGAAATTGGATTGCTTAGAATGCTACGGAAACCAGGATAGATCATGGAATAAGCTGGGTTGCTCTTTCTGGGCATGGCACAGAAACGTAGTGTCAAATGGTCTCCTTCTGCCCTAAAAAATTCAATGATACTTTCACAGATCTGCAACATTGACAGAAAACATCAGTGTGGCCTTCTGGATCAGTGATTGGTCGATGAGTACTTGTCAGTTATATTTGTTCTGAATTGCTCTCAAGTTAAAATATTCAGGGACTTGAAAAACATCAGAGATAACTCACTGCAGCAGAGGTAGCACTCGTGCAAATCCCCTCCTATGTTGTGTTGCAATTCATTAACATTAGTGTTAATAACGTGTAAAGTACATGCATGAAGCAACAATTACTGGCTAACTGCGTTTTCAATTTGGAGTAATCGTTAAATTTGCCGCAGAACATCTGTGATACTGAGTGTGATGTGAACAGTCCAATCAACGAGCTGACCATACAACATGTGAGAATTGAATAGTCAGAAAATATATGGCCGCCTAATGGGCAGATGGCTCTGAAAAGGCAATAGTCCTGTGTTGCTCAACACGAAAGATCCTTGTTCAGTGTTTTAATACCATACGCATAGGAAAGGCTGGTGACCACTCCAAGTGAGGCTTTCTCATGGGACATATTTGCCCTCTTAAGTACAGCTAGGATCAGAGATCAATTCCGTCTGAGTTCCCTAGAGAAATGCTGAATTTTAATATACTTCATGTTACAATAATTCCATGTAGATTGATGTCATCGTGAGTCACGTCCCATTCATCTATGCGTCCATCCAGTAAAACAAATCACATTATGGACAAATCGGTGGACGTCTATAGGTCCGCCTGTCATCTCATGATATCTACTATATATCTCCATCACCTATCTTTGGGATTTCACATTTCTTCTTTTAGTTTTACTCCTTCCCAGAAATTTACCAGCTGCACGGCATTAATTGCAAAAACCCAAAGATTTGTTTTATCTCATCATTCTTCCAAATTATGAACTTAGTTTTCAATGGAAGATTAGTCAAGATATTGTTTTCTCCTAGTTGTGATACAGACATTGCACTGAAATCCAATATATAGTTACCATGACACAGCTGACAGATTTAGAACAAGACCTTATGAGTTCAACCTGAGAGATCAAACAACGATCTTTCTCACTTCCAGCCAAGCTTACTTGCCCAATGGGCTACTTTCTTTCCGTTAATTTGATTATAAACTACAGTTTCATCTTTAAATAAATTTTACTTTTTCTAATCTGAACACTTTTCCTAACTAATTATGTTTTATTCTAAGGAACATCTATTTGAATTTCACCAATGAATGTGGAATTCAATGATTTATAAAATTATCATGCCATTAATGAACCAAGTGTAGATTCCAAACCAACCACATCATCATTCTGTATTTGGTAATCTTTCCTTTCAACTCTTGCCATAATCTTAGCACGTAAGAACTTGTTAAATTATTTACATCTGCACTTGAGTTTTAATACTTTATCTGTCTCAGTTGTGACCTCTTTTAAAACAATCTGGCCAATGCCTTTCTTTACAGTCTTGTTTACAACTGTTATTAATTTATCTTTCCAAATAACACATTGAGATTTTCTTTATTTCCTGTAAGCATTTACTCAATGAATGCAGCTAACCTTTTCTCAATAATTTGTTGCTTGTCTTTCCAGGATTAGCATACTCCTTACAATTTTTACTAAATGAAAAACGTGAGACAGTGGTGAGTCTAAGCCTTCCAATGTGTTCCTTATTAGAATGCTTGCATGTCTTTAAATGTCTGCTTCCAGACGTTTCTCACTTTTTTTCCTAGAGTAATCAATCCTTATCCAGTATTTCAATATGGAGACGACAATCTGACTGTGAATATCGACTGCAAAGTACCTGTCAAACCGTTTCGGACATTTGAGTCAACTAAAATTAATCTAGCGACCATCGTCTCAACTTACGTATAGGCCGTTACAAAGGAGGCCATTCGGCCCATCACGAACACTGACCCTCTGAAAACCTCCCTACCAGACCCAGTCCAAAACACTTGCACTCTGACCACCCATTTACCATGGCTAACTCACCTAATCTACAGATCTTTGAACTGTCGGAGAAAAACAGATCACCAGGCAGAAACCCTCACAGATACAGGTAGAATATGAAAACTCCACGTAGTTACTAAAGACTATAATCTTACTCGGTTCCATGGCGCTGTGAGGCAGCAATGCTGCCAAATGAGCCAATATGCCACGGTGTAAAAAAATCCCTTTACAGCAAAAACTCGACAGATGTCATTCAAACTGTTCATAAAGTTGAACAATGTACAATACCACTGTGGTTTAATGGGTGTTGACGTCCAATTGGTTAACTGAACCTGTTTACTAAGTAACAGTAAGAATTTACAGCATCTCTTGAGTCTAAAATTCTCTCTGGAGGCTTTTGCGTCAACTTCAAAGAATGTTAATTGTCACACTGGATATTTACAAATTCTATTAATAAAGAATCATTTTCACTGTGTGGTCATTTGGAGCAAGCAGGGATCTTTGAATGTGCAGACAGGGAGAGTGCCGAATCTGTCTGTAATAAGTTGGAACATTCCATCATTTCACAAATTTGATATCGTTTTCTGAAGTTTCGATCAAAAGATCAGAATCTGCACTGGAACATGATAACAGTGGAGCACATTCCAGTCAATTGGAATCTGCCAACAGTGGACATGTCTGCGATAACTAGAAGTCAGAACGTGACAGCAATCAACAGGAGTTTTCAGTTTGCGCTTTTCATTCTTTCCACACGTTATGACAAACTATCGATAGGGTGGCACATCCATCACAGACTTAAGATTATCCAAGCAGGATATTATCCACTACTGGCTCTTATTGGTGTGCCTGGTGAGTAACTCTAACCAACTACTCACTTTAATGAAACGGTGATATCAGTTTAATAGCAAAAATAAAAATAAAAAAGAAATTTGAGCTATCCCAATCCTGTGATTTCTGTTCTTGTTTAAAATGTTCATCACTATTTGCAGACTCAACATTGCTCGTGAATGTATATCCAAGAGTGAACCCTCAAACCATTAGATTGTTTCTGAATACTTATCCAGGTATTCCTAAACAACCGTTTGTGGATATTGTTAAGTTCCATTGCAAGAAGTGAGGCTGGAATGCGGTTGTCCTGCCGTAGATGGTGGGATACAAGCAATATACCATACCCATTCTATTAACAATCCTGTCCATGATCTGCCCCATAATATCATTCTTATTAAAATCTCATTCAGGCAGTGTGCTACAATGGAAAAAAAAATCTGTGCATGCCAATGTTTACCCAAGTTGTCGCCATTCTGAGACTCAACTGAAAACCTGCTTTTTGCGTCTCTTTAGTCTAATGTCAGAAGAGACATGACTTCTCATCACGCAGTATTGCAAACATCTTATGTTATTTCAAATCATGTTACCAGTTTGGCAGTCGCATCGTAAAATCTGCTCATGCCTTCTCTCTTTAATATATTTGGAATTTGACCTGAGTATCTTTATTTTAAATTGGGATAGTCCTTAAAACATTGGAACCAATCTATGGGATGAAACATATGCAGAGGCCCATAATAGCTCAGTGATTGCAATTTTGAAACACACACACACACACACACACACACACACACACACACACACACACACACACACACACACACACACTCCTGCCTGATGAGTTGAAAACCTTGTGCATTTTTAATTGAATTGAAACTTTTGACTGTTCTTTGCGCATGACAGATCCTTCTCACGAATCATCACCATGCTCAACGACTTACATAGTGTCTTACACTACCAATATTTCAAATTTATTAACGTCATTCCGACTGCTAACTCGTTCAACAATCTCAGTCCTCCAATATGTCGTATCATCGTTCAGATGTTGAACATCCCAATCATTTCTTTCACTTAAACTATTTTTAAGCTTTCCATTTTCTTCCGAGTTGACAATGACTTTCGTCTCTGTGGACTGCTGAATGCAACACCATTACGTTCAGACACTACGAGATGTTTCATGTTGTCTTTCCAGCAGCTGTTGAACGTGTTCAATATTTGACGGCGCCTTTTAATTGATTCCAGACAGTGTGGAAGCCGGCCATTCAGCACATCGAGTCCACACTGACACTCCTAAGAGCAACCCACTTAGACCCATGGAGGATCTGTACACTGACCAGCGTCAGTGAGTCCTCTCTCGCTCACACACGAAGGTATCTACAAAGAGACTTGCATCTGGCAGTCTTCCCTCGCACTCTCTCTCGCTCTCCCTCATGGAGATATTTGTGCACTGACTGCTGTTTGTCAGCCTCGATATTTATCTCTCTCCCTCCGCCAAAGATATCTGCATACAGAACAGCGTCTCACAGTCCGTGTCTCTTTTTCAGCGAATATCTGCACAGAGGCTTCGAGCTCTCAGCCTCCTCCTCACTATCTCTCAGTCTATCTGTCTGCCTCTCTCTCTATCTCACCAACTCCCCCCCCCCCCCCACCCACACACCCCGTCTCTCTCTGGGAAACATGTGTATATTGTTTGCTGTCTGTCACTCGCCTGTCTCTCAGGCAGATATCTGTACAGTGTTTGGTGTTTCAGAGTTCTCACTCTGTTGGAAATATTTCTGTATTGACTGATTTCTCCAAGTCATCCCTCTATCGGAGATATCCGTACAATGACTGATGTTTTCCTTTCTTTCTTGTCTCTCTGTCTCCCCTCACACACCCCAACACGCCCTTGAAATTTATGTGCTGAGATTGTTGTCTCACACTTCTCTCGCTTTCTCTGTCTCGCTCGAAGAAATCCGTACTCTGACTGGTTTCCCTTGGTCCCATCTCTCCAGTGCTAACTTTCTTTTGAAACGCTGTACATGGCAGTACAATCGCTTGTGTAAGCCAGTCTCAGCTGCACATGTACACAGGCTGATGGGAAAGTGATCAGTTTCCGGGGAAATCTCGTTTCTAAACTTCATTAAACCTTTGTTCCCGCAATGGAACTCGTCGTCCCAGGCTTGATCAGCATTTATTGTGCACAGGGCACTTTAAAAACAACAAAATTGCTGTGAGTCATGAGTCACAAGTGGACCTCAGAATATTAGTGCACGAGCTGTTGATATTTTATTATTTTCAACAGACGGAAATTGATTTATGGTTAGGAAATAACTGTGAATTCCAGTTCTTTTATTGTATAATTAAGACATATTTAGATGATTTTTCACGTAGAGATTCGAACCCCTTTGTTCTGTTCTTTGCTCAGTTGAATACGTCTTCAAATTATCACATCAATTCTTTTATTTAAAAATATCTCTTCATATCAGAGCTATTACCAGAGTCACTGCACACAATTCCAAACTCAAGCTTTCTATTTATCATTTATACATGAAACTCAATTAACATCTCGTTTTTTTTAGAAAAATTACCTGTGTGTGTATGAGAGAGAGAGAGTGCGAGAGAGAGGGAGAGAGAGAGAGAGACACAGAGAGAGAGACAGAGAGACAGAGACAGAGAGAGGTACAGCATTAGAACAGATCCTACTGTCCAACTCCTCCATGATGACCGGACATCACAACGCAATCAAGTCCCACCTGCCAGCATCCGACCAATATCTCACGACACCCTTCCTATTCATGGATCTATCCAGATGCTTTTTAAATGTTACAATTGTACCGGACTCCACCACTTCCTCTGGCAGCCCATTCCACTCACGCACCACCCTCTGCATGAAAATCAGTCGCTCTTACGTTCTGTTTTATATCTTTCCCCTCCCTCCCAAAACCTATGCCCTCTCGTTCTGGACTCCCCCAGTCCATTAAAAAACCTTCTTTGTTTACACTATCCATGCCCTTCATGGTTTATAAAACTCTGTAACGTCACGCTTCAGGGAAAAAAAAATCCCTAGCATCTCCCTACAGCTCAAATCTTTTAAACCAGGCAACAACCTTGTAAATCTTCTCTGAACACTTTCAAGTCACACACCATACTTCCGATCGGATGGAAAACAGAATTGTATGCAATATTTAAAAAGTGGCTGAACCAATGTCCTGCACAGCCTCATCATGACCTCATAACTCTTGTATTCAATACTCTGACCAAGAAAAGAGCATACTAATGACCTTCTTCACTGTCCTATCCTCCTGCGAATCTATTTTCCGAGATCTATTAACCTGTACTCCAAGTTCTCTTTGTTCAGCAATACTCACGAGGACCTTATCATTGGAAAAACGTAGGCTTTATTACGATTATTTCCCGGAAGATTGCAGATGCATTCCAGAGGGTGCATTTCGAGAAAGATTATGTGATTGTTTCCTGATGCGTTTATTTTTTACAAGTGGAGTAAAATCGAACTTCAGAAAATATCACTTTTAGCGCAAGATGTTATACTATTATTCCCAAAGGAAAAGCGTCATTGGAAACGTTTCGACCTGAGACCATTGCATTTAATAGTGCTTATGCGGAAGGAATTAAATAGTATGACGAGAACGCGGGCACAGGGTACTGAATTGGAAGATAAACAGCATACTGAATGGTTGTGAATGCTGAATGTCATGCTGTTGCCCTAATTTCTCCTGTTCATAAGAGTATAATGCTAACAAAGAAAATTATGCAACCAAATTCAACTAAGTTTGTTCAGTTAAACCTACTGTTACGGAAACATAAAAGACAACTGAAATGTTGGTATTTGTAGGTACTCATTTAACAATATGTATCAAATTTAACCGTCAGCATTGTAATGGGAGGACAACCAAATGAGTATGATGTATATTTGTCTTCGGCAGTTTTGAAGCAGGAACATATGTGTCTCGAAGTTGCAATTCTGCGTCTTTCTCATCAATTGTCGTGCATTCTTCTCACTATTATCCGCATTCATCGATTCAGCAGAAGTTATTTTTTTTTCTCTGAGGTAAATATCTTACAGCCACAACTGTTCACACTCGACTGAAAGAGAGGGATTTTTTTCCCAAAATTAATGGAAACTCCAATGATTTTGGCGTTTTCAGAAAACAAGCATAACCATCAACCTATCCATGAAAAGGGGGAAGAGAACACATCAATATGCTTGCGAATTCTGCAGCTTCCAAAAACAGTGTCAGCGTAATAAAAAAAAGCGAAGCTTTCTAAAATATGCGTGTTTTTTTTATCCGAGGGAGAAGTTATTAATGCAAGAAATGGAAGAGGCATTGATCAATGTTTGTCTGTCTCTGTGCACAGCAGAAGCATGCTTTACATTAGAAATGTATGTCACGATTTTCCTCTAACGCTTCAGCAACTTAACTAATTTAATATCAGTCGATTAACGAGAAATTTCAAGCAGAAAGAGCGAGATTGAGCAACTCCGCTTGGCCAATATAGACAGCTCGAACGTCAAATGTAGTGTTCACACTGGAGATAATGTGTAATAATCGTTGTAAAAGATGGGAACTAACTAATTTAGTATTGCTATTAATATAAGCAGGAAAATGGAAGCCAAACAGAGACTTTAATGTTGGTGGAAATACCTTACTTGAAATATACCGATTATTATTTCATTAAAAAACCTCACTAACGCACTTAACGAATGGCTGTATACTCAGAAACAAGAAAGACAAAGTATTTCTAGTTATGGGATTATTGTTTCTTAAACATATAACGGTTTAAATGGAGTTTACCTGTACTACAATAACGTCAAGTGTCCACCAAAGCCTCATAAACTTGATTGCTGGTTCCTTGACACCTCTAACTTTGATTTTGGCAGAAATGACAAAAGATTTGATGAGAAGTGGGTGCAGATTGTATGGGCCATATTTGACACAGTGATGCAGTATACAAAATAAATGGTCAAGCCTCACAAACTAAATTAAAATATGTTCACTTCAATTGAAACATTAATAAAGTACGCTTGCCTCCAGTGCTTCTGTGCTATGTCTTTTAGTTTTGAAAAAAAAAGTCCTGCTCTGTAAGGAGTCTTATCGATTGTCTCACCGCTTTTATTTGCTTATCGAATTTTGGTCCTGATCTACAGCAAAATTGTAACCAATATCAAGCAGTGATTTTCCTTAATCTCTTTACAAATGCATCCTCTTCGAGTTTTGCAGCAAATTTTCTTCCCAATTGTCTCGCCTGTCAGTAACTCATCTATTGGCTCCTGAATCCGTGTACTATCTTATAATCATCGCATCATAGAATCCCGACAATGTGGGAGCAGACAATTTGGCTCAACAAGTCTACATCGACCCTCACAAGAGTATCCAACCCCGACTCATTCTTCGACCTTATCACTTTACATTTCCTTCGACTTAACCTCCATATGCCTGAACATTAAGGGCAATTTCGCACGGCCAATTCAACTAACCTGAAAATGTTTGACCTGTGAGAGGAAACCAAAGAACCGGAGAAAACCCACGAAGACACACCGTGAGAATGTGCAAAATCCACATAGACAGTCGCCAGAGGCTGAAATCGAACCTGAGCCCCTGGTGTTGTGAGGCTTATTGTTAATTTCTGGATTCCTACAGGAATGAAACTTTTCTCTTATCAATTGGTTCATCAGATGCTCGATTTCCTCACTCTTGATCTAATTTGTTTTAATGATGTTACTGTCTGGAATCTGCAGTTTTATCATCCTTAAATTTGCTGGTTTTCCAACAATCTTCCCTTATGGCGGGGCTTTTTTGGGATTACTGTAATCTGTGCATATAAATAAACCTGGCAAGGGGTAGCTGAAATCATCTACTTGTAATAAATCCTCAGACAAATGCCATCTCTATTGATCATATGTTTTGTTATTGAATGTTTCTCGTGTTCTGTCAATCGTGGACGTTGGTCAATGTATTATTCCATGACGCCATCAGGAACACGAATCCAGCAGAATCAATATGCAAGTGTTGCAAAATTCGTGTTGAAGAAGTCAGATCTGAGGGCAATTAATTCAATGGGTTTGAGCAGACAATTTAACTCTGAGAATGATAAATTGGAATTTGGAAACAATTGGTCATGATCTGACCAAACATAAAACTGCAGATTAGCATGATATAGGTCTGGAAATTAGTGTATCTTGTGTTTCCATGTCTATTTTTTCCTTTTACATTCCATTCCAACAGAACAAAGTTCGACATACACGTCCTTGTGAAATAATACGCTTATTATTCATCTCCTTGTACTATATGTCCCTTCGAAATGCCAAGTGTTTTTCCTTTACTATTTGCTGATAATATTTCTAATGTACTTTCTCACCATTAATTATCTGTGTAAACAACATGCAGACTTAATGCTCTTCCTCGAAGTGCTTTGTAACAACGGAAAATATTCGTATTTGTCCCTGTCACAAACCATGCGAAATCCACCCACACCACGATGAAGATGTGCACCCGAATAAATGTTTCAGATCAGAGAAGAGGACTTCGATGGTGAGCTGGCTTCCATGTGATATGTTGCTCAAACGGAATGCTGCCTTCTCCCATAACTGTACTGCCGTGTTGCATCACAATTCATTGTGCGTAAAACTGCTGGGGCACATTGTTTGCAAAACAGTGAAGTTTATTCAAATGATCTACCGGCGATTATCTCAGTTACAATAACTGCGAAGCTGATTTTCCCAAAAAACGTCTGTACTTCCCCATTAGAACTTCGAGTAAATTCAGGCCACTTATCAGCTTTGTGTTCCCATATATGCACCGTTTTTTTTTTAACCTGGTCAAATTTTAATTTTAATATCTACACTCCGATGATAAGGTTCCTGTTGCTCTCACTTCTAGTTTGAAGTGTTAATAGTTCCTTCCTCTGCATATTGAACATTATAACCGAAACAAAATCCTGTACAGTTTCGTAACAACACCTTAAACCTATTACGCCACATTTTTTGGGATTACTGTAATCTTTGCATATAAATAAACCTGGCATGGTGTCGCTGAAATCGTTTAATTATTAGATTAGATTAGACTTACAGTGTGGAAACAGGCCCTTCAGCCCAACAAGTCCACACCAACCCGCCGAAGCGCAACCCACCCATACCCCTACATTTACCCCTTACCTAACACTACAGGCAATTTAGCTTGGCCAATTCACCTGACCCGCACATCTTTGTGACTGTGGGAGGAAACCGGAGCACCCGGAGGAAACCCACGCAGACACGGGGAGAACGTGCAAACTCCACACAGTCAGTCGCCTGAGTCGGGAATTGAACCCGGGTCTACAGGCGCTGTGAGGCAGCAGTGCTAACCACTGTGCCACCCACTATAATGACACCTTTGACAAATGCCACCTCTGTTGATCATATTTTTGTTATTGGATGCTTCTCGTGTTCTGTCAATCGTGGACGATGGTCAACGCATTATTCCATGGTGCCAGCAGGAGCACGTATCCTTGGACAAGCACCGAAAAATTTATCTATTCATCAGAACAAAAGTTTATTATCATTCATTTAGTGCTCCCTTTCTTCTTCCTTCTTCCAAATTGCATTACAGCAATTTGTTGTGGAAATGGATTGAATCCACTCCAAATGCTTTTAAGATGCTAGCCCGGATGCTTTCTTTTTCTTATTTTAAACACTTATGTGATGTAGGTGTTCCAGGTGTGATGCAGTTGGTCAAACCATTTGGCTTCAAGTCAAATAAAATATAGTTCAATAATACAGTTGAAACAAGAGCACAACACAAGGAACATAGAATAACGTAACTATTGGAAATCTTAATTGATCCGACACAGTGACCATTACCAATTAATTCTTCCAGTAAAGTAACATGCCATAAAAAGCCGTCAATTTCGAACACTAATTCTTACAGGCAGGAGGGAGTATTTTCGAGAGAAGACATCGCAGAAGAAAGCCAGATGAATTATTTACTGAAGTTTGTAACTTTCCTGGAGTAACATGTCTTTTGACTGCTACAGCTAAAACAAACCTGACCAAACCTAAACTGAGAGAATTGGCTGCTCCCCTTCCATTGTGAAACTAGACAATTCTACACGAATGACGTTACTGACTGTCTTCAGAAAAAGAAAACAAGGGCAAACCAGCCTTTTTCAAATAATGGCATTGTCATAGCATATTTGTCTTGATAAATAACACTTGCTACTGCTCTGCCCATCTGAAGAAATTGTTTAATTCGTCCTCACTGTCCAATAGTAAGGCATTCTTTACAGGTGGAAAATGTTTGGAACAAGCAATGGAAGGAAAGAAGAATTTTAAATTCCGTGAAATGATGCTTTAACAAATGCGTCCTGTTTTCAAACAAAGTAGATGGCTCTAACGTTTTACCTCTCATGTTCAACTTTTCCAAATTGCAAAGGAGAGTCACATGTCTCCAATCTCATGAAGTGTTCAGTCAAAGTTGATGCAATACTGATGCACACATTATCTGTTCTTTTTCTCCTTCACAGTTAACATACTGACGATTGTGATACTGAATCAGAAAAAGTGTGGTCTCTCCAAATGTGTCATAAGATACATGGTTGCAATGGCAGTGACCGACTTACTTGTCATTCTCTTTGACTTGGTGTTAAGACACATTGTATTTGTCTACAGAGACCATTTTCCTTTCATGGAGACGATTCCCGTGTGTAATATACATGCTGTGCTGTTATATGCAGCCACAGATACATCTGTCTGGTTTACTGTCGCTTTCACATTTGACCGATTTGTGAACATTTGCTTTGGGAAGTGGAAAAGTAAATACTGCACTGTGGAGATAGCACACGTGGTCCTTGGAACAATTGGAGTGCTGTGCTGCTTAAAAAACGTCTGCTGGTATTTCATGTTAACAGGTTTCTATAGAATGTGGAACAACCCCTGGTTTTGTATCATGGCACAGGAAGTTCAATTGTCTCTGGTATGGACAGGGATCGAGTTCTTGCAACATATTCTGTCATTGGCGCTTCCATTTGTACTGATTCTGCTGCTCAATGTTCTCAGCATCAAACAGGTTTTAACGAGCATCCACGCCCGCAATAAGTTCCAGGCTCATAGAACGTGCAACTCTCAAAGGGATTCAGTGGGAGAGAGCCGAAGACAATCCGCTCTTTTCCTATTTTTCATTTCAGGAACTTTCATCCTCTTACGTGCTTTGCTTATGATGTTCTGTTTGTGGAGGCGAATTTATAACTTTGGGTTTAAGACTGTATATATACCTTACTTTGTACTTGAATTGAGCTTCATGTTGCAAATCTCAGGGTGCTGTACCAATACTTGCGTTTATGCTGTAATTCAAACAAAGTTCAGAGAAGAGTTGAAAAATATCCTGAAATATCCCTTCACTTCTGTTTTTCAATTCATTGCTCGATGCAAATTACTGAATCATTGAGAGGTAAGAAGGCCTGTTTTATTTCATTTAATTTTATAGTCTGTGACATTACATGGGAAGTTGCGGTTGCATTCTCCGCATGGTCAAATGTATTCGGGAGGACGTTTTTCACCGGGAAGTGGGCGGGATTTTGGTTTATCTTTGCCATGCGGATCATGCCATAATTTGAGGCCTGTTTCCATGATGATGATAACGTTGCCTGGGGTTTGACTTCTGTAGTGATGTTGATTACTGTTAGCAGACTGAGTTATGAGATGTGTTGATTCTCTTTCTGCAAACATTTTAAAAAAATATGCTGCTCGAAATATTTAGAATCAGCCCACGGTTTTAGCAGCAGCACTGCACTTGCCGTCTTTCTCATTCCCTCCATGAACAAATATTTTAAAGAATGACGAGGTAATTTCCTCGCAGCAGAATCCCGAGCATCAGACCTATCTTAGAGCCACTTTACTAATGTGGAGAGTTTAGTTGAGTTTCTGCCCTATTGTGCACCCAGTAGATTGGTAATGGTGAAATTCAGCGATCGAAGCACAGTAGAACAGTGACACCATTTTTAAAATCTTTGCTTGATCCTATATCCATCCGACAACATGTGTCAGCCAACTGGAACCTACTTGGTCAATACTTTCAATCTTATTTCACTTTGTCCCTCCTTTTCACGGTGTGAAATATTGATATCATTTTTAATTTTAATTTACATAATTCTGAATTCGATATTTGTGAACTTACCTGAATAAATCATAAAATAACTAACTACACAGGTGTTCATTTTAAATTGAAACTATGATATTCTCACATTGTTTTTGCAAATCCCCAGTGTATGTACTCATTCACTCGGACTGAAGTAAATGTTCGATGTTTTGCTTCAACTCTGGTTCCAAATTTCATCTCAGTCAAATACCAACATATTGCAGATTTAAACCTATATTTTATGTGAATTAGAAGCCGGAGTTCAGGTTCTTCCGTGAATATGTCGCCTTTTTCTTAGTTTGGATTGAATGTGGGAAATATGGCTCCTGGTTGCGAATCTTTGGTTGCAAGAAGAGAATTGCACGAAGTCAAAGTTGAAATCAGTGCCGAAACTGATGAGAACAGAAAGAGAGAAACATTTAAAAAATGATTTCAACATAAAAATCTTCGTGTGGGTAAACACCATTGAATGTAACATCTGCTTGGATGGTCTAACGTCTCAGGTTGAGTATGCCACATATATGGTAATTCTACACGATGCTGACAGGATCGGAAGAAGTTGGATATTTTCAGAGAAAGATAATGTTTAATCTAAAATTTAACTTTTTTCAATTGACTGGCAGAAAGATATAGTTGTAACGGAAGGAATGTCTTTTTGCAAGGTTTGTGAAGGTTTGTAGCTCAGCTTGAGGTTTAGGGTGTAGGTTTGCTCGCTGAGCTGTAGGTTTGATATCCAGACATGTCATTACCTGGCTAGGTAACACCATCAGTGGCGACCTCCAAGTGAAGCTAAGCTGTTGTCTCCTGCTTTCTGTTTATATGTTTGTCCTGGATGGGGTTCCTGGGGTTTGTGGTGATGCCATTTCTTGTTCGTTTTCTGAGGGGTTGATAGATGGTATCTAGATTTCTGTGTTTGTTTATGGCGTCGTGGTTGGAGTGCCAGGCCTCTAGGAATTCTCTGGTATGTCTTTGCTTAGCCTGTCTCAGGATAGATGTGTTGTCCCTGTCGAAATGGTGTTTCTTTTTTCACCCGTGTGGAGGGCTACTAGGGAGAGAGGGTCGTGTCTTTTTTGTGACTCGCTGGTGTTTGCGTATCCTGTTGGCTAACTTTCTTCCTGTTTCTCCAACGTAATGTTTGTGGCACTCCTTGTGGAATGTTGTATTCGACGTTGGTTTTATCCATAGGTTGTACTGGGTCTTGTTTGTTTTTATTTCAGGTTGATCCAGATAAGTTTCGTTTCTTGGAAAGTTCATGTGGTATATTGCGATAGTTATGTTCAAGCATCATTGGTGTAATGAAGAATAAAATAAAATATCATGATGAATTTTGGGTGCACAGCACGTAAGCAGGTTAGGTCAGTCGTTAACAAAGCAGCAGAAGGTGGATTTGAACCACACCGTTTCCCTTGTGAATGTATGCATTTAATGACGGGGCATATATTTACGCTGCTTGCGTGTTTTAAATTTGGTTTTGATTCTACTGTCCCTTGTTCTTTATATTAAGAAAACAATAGAAATAGTGAAAATTCAATTTCAGTATGAAACGGCGCCGTCTTGAGTGGTGTTATAAATAAGGGAAAAAGTGATATAGCTTGAAGGGAGCCCATCAGTCCTGAGCCAGTTGAAAACAATTTACGATGCCTGCAAAGGTAAAACTATTGAAGAGATGTGTTACCAGAATGATTCAAAATTGACTCCAACGGCTCTAATGAAGCACAGGAAATGCCTTGTGGTGGCAAGAATGCAGCTTAATATGATTGGTCGTCACCTTAAACAATTGTGTGGCAAGTTGCGATGTCAAGAGCACACTGCTCTAACCAATTTATGTCCTTTTATCTACATAAACAAAACATTAACTCCAATGTTTATGGGTGGGACTGGGGTGTTTTGTGTGGGAAGAGAGTGGATGCATGTGCGAAATCAAATTATTGTGGTTCTGTTCGCCGAGCTGGAAGTTTTTGCTGCAAACGTTTCATTCCCTGGCTAGGGAACATCATCAGTGCTATTGGAGCCTCCTGTGAAGCGCTGCTTTGATGTTTCTTCCGGTATTTATAGTGGTTTGTTCTTGCCGCTTCCGGGTGTCAGTTTCAGCTGTAGTAGTTTGTATGTGGGGTCCAGGTTGATGTGTCTGTTGATGGATGTTCTTGCCGCTTCCGGGTGTCAGTTTCAGCTGTAGCGGTTTGTATATGGGGTCCAGGTCGATGTGTCTGTTCATGGAGTTTGTGGATGAATGCCATGCCTCTAGGAATTCCCTGGCTGTTCTCTGTCTGGCTTGTCCAGGGAATTCCTAGAGGCATGGCATTCATCCACAAACTCCATTAACAGACACATCGACCTGGACCCCATATACAAACCACTACAGCTGAAACTGACACCCGGAAGCGGCAAGAACATCCATCAACAGACACATTAACCTGGACCCCACATACAAACTACTACAGCTGAAACGGACACCCGGAAGCGGCAAGAACAAACCACTATAAATACCGGAAGAAACATCAAAGCAGCGCTTCACAGGAGGCTCCAATAGCACTGATGATGTTCCCTAGCCAGGGAACGAAACGTTTGCAGCAAAAACTTCCAGCTCGGCGAACAGAACCACAACAACGGACACCCGAGCTACAAATCTTCAAACAGACTTTAAATCAAATTATCCAAGTTCCATTCGTCCAATTATTGTTATGCAGACCAACATTATTGAATTTACGAGGCGGCAGAGTATCACAGTCTGAAGGAGAAATATTTAGAATGTTCTGTGGATGTAGGCATGGCAAGATCAGACTCACCTGCTCCTCGGATGCTGCTTGACATGCTGCATGTTTTTACAACTTCCCCTTTTGACTCTGAATCTGCAGCCTCTCCAGTCCTAATTTTCTCACAACCTGAAATCTGGTTGCTGTTATGATTTAAAATCAATGTGGTTTCGGCGTTGTTTATGGGGAGGACCGGTTCTTTGACTTGGCAAGAATGAATGTATTAGTACGTTCATGTTCGTGACTTGTAAGGGGACCGACAACTGGAAGGCTTTGACATACAACGCTCACGTTCTTTCAGCTTGTTTTTTCATGATAATACTGCTGTCAAAGTATATTCCGTTTTAATAAATTCTTGGGCTATAAACATTGCTGGATAGGTCAAATTTTGTGAAAACATTCTGATTGCCAGAGGATAATTAAGAATCATTGGCCGTAGATCTGGACTCTTATGTAGACTGGATCAGTGCAAGATGGCGGTAACCTCCCTACAGGACATTAATGAACCTGATTGGCTTTTCGTAATCATTGACGTTGGTTGCGTGTCTATTCATTTGACTCTTAATTCAATTCCACCAACTGCTGTGCATTTTGGTTTCGGGTTCCCAGAATATTCTTTGGGTTTCCGAATTTGCATTGAAGCGGTAAGGCCACAAAGCCATCATTGTAGTCTTGTCCATTGCTACAGAACACCTTATAGTTGATTCTCCCCCGGAGACCAATCCCTTTTATGAAACATTTAATGCCTGCTTCAATATGGACAAAATTCATTTTCTGGCCGTTAGTCACTGGGTCTGCAGAGTCAATTTCACAAATCTGCCACCATACTGTTTCAGTAATACTGTCACTGTTGCCCCACAATCTGTGAACGTTTTGGGATGAACAACCTGCCAAATATTCCCATCCCGTCAGTCTGTTATACCTGCTAACAAGAATTCTTGAAAACCATTTGGTATGTGCATCCACAATCACTAACAGTCTCTCTCTGCCAATACGCTGAAGTCGAAGTGAATCCATTGTCACATGTATGATGCCATTTCCATAAATGAAATTAGTATAGCACCTTGCTTGCGAATGTGCATGATTTGCATGACCTTCACTTCACCTCCATTTGGAAGTCTAGGTTTACCAACCAAAAAGAGCTTTGAGTTGTTGCTTTCAATAGCGTTGTGTGAGAGTGCTCTTTGTACATTTCTTGCAGAATCCCTCCCGCTAACGTTTTGTGATACCAATCAAATAAAAATCCAAAAGAACTGAGAGCGATTTAAATCAGATTGATTTAAAAAAAGAAAGAAACTGCTGGAAGAATCTCAGCAGGTTAGGCAGCATCTGTGCAAAAAAGAGTTTACTTTTACGAACTACAAATCTAGTTTGATGGTTCAGTCAAAACTATGTTTCAAGGTATTTTCCTCCTGTCAATTCAGCTCAAACACACCAGTATATGAGGAATTGTCTCAAGGTCATGAGGATTTGAATGTTGTTGTAATGCTGCATCAACTCAAGTGAGCAAACCTAAACCTACTTCAAATGAATGCTCATGGTTGAAGTGATGAATGGAAGAAGGAGGAATCGGTGGTTGATTGAGGATGAAAGGGTGTGTGGCAATGACAAACAGCAACTGCAGTTATCCACTATAACTGTGTTGTAACTGCAGGTGTATTAAACTGAATAACAGAAAACGATCTAATGCCGAATTTAAGTAATTGCATTTTGTAATGGTACTGTCAGTAGTGTTCGAGGGAATTGTATATGATATGTTTTGTTTTTTTTCACCCTGCTCCTTATTAAAAGAAAACCGTATGTCATCTCTCCAGCATTATGGCATGGCTACATCAGAGAAATATACGTTTACATCAGTCAAATACTGAGAGAGGTGAGATAGTTGTACCTACTTCGTTATTATTAACACTTTTGCTCATCGAGGAGAATAGCTGCTTCCGAATTATGCTTTGAGCCAATCATATTTGTGTCTCACTGGTATAGTAAATTCCAGGAACTAAAAATAAGTGAAGACGCTAAGAGGGGGAAAAAAGACAAATTCAATCGCTTCAGCAGTCAGGTAACAGGAATCTACAGATCTGGTATAGTCAAGATATTTTGAGACCTGAACAGTGCACATCACAACAGATACAGTCTAAACAGCGTACTGAAGTCAAATCATGCAAAGTGTTGTTTGAAGCACGATTTGTCAAAAAAATGTGAGGTTTGGCACGATGCACAGTGCTTCAAATACAGTCTCATCACAAAAGTTAAATTCAGACAAATGCACGTTGCCATCCGTTCATGGTTCTTTGTGAATAGAAATGAACGTCGAACTGCAAGTGTTATTTAACCAAAGTATACCACAATAAGATCATGATTTGGAGTTGGCAGTATTGGACTGATGTGGACATAATTAAAATTCACACATCAGGTTATAGTCCAAAAGTTTAATTTGGAAGAACAAACTTTCCGAGCGCTGTTCCTTCATCAGATGGTTGATGGAGGAGCAGCGCTTCGAAAGCCAGTGCGTCCAAATAAACCTGTTGAATTTTAGCTGGTATTGTGTGATGAAAAGATCAGTGCACAATCACGTTCACGCAAGTGAATTAGTGGAAGACACTAATTGTCGTGTGTAAGAGTGAAATGGCGACCTCAATAATGTATTGTTCTCTCGTTATTTCTTTTTCAGAAGAATGATATAGAAACCAGAGGTGCCTGCAGTTTTCCCACTGTCGGGAAAACAAAGTGCACTGGGAGGAGCAATGATCCATCTTATTCATAGTTAGGTCTTTTAGCAAACCCCCTAGGATTATTCTCACCATAATATTATGAAATGTGGGCAACACACACATTTCCAGCCCATGGACAAGGTGAATATAAAACAAAATAAATAAGCTTATACATGACAAATTTAAAGATAAAAGTCCAATGGTTAGCATCACATGAGAGCGTAAGAACGAAGAGCAGGAAGACGCCATCCGCCCTTCTAGACTGCTCTGCCATTCAATAAGATGATGGATATTCTTTACGATCTTTGACAGTTAGCTGTGATATGAATTGATCAAATGGGCAGGTAGATAACGCACGTTATTTAATACAGTAAAAAGCAAGGTGAGATACTTTGGAAGAAGGAAATTTTGAGGAGAGTATTGAACGAATAGCAAGACATAGCAAGCTCAAAGTATTCCTGAAGGCAACAAGACAGGACAATAGGATATTTCAAAAGGCATATATGACATTTATCGTTTTCAGTCATGGCTCAGATTATAAGAACAGTGATTTATTGTAGGAGCTGAAATTGGAGGGACAAACGTTGGTTTAGATGTAGCTAAACCCTCAAGTAGTTCTGGCCATCATTCTACAGGAGCAGTTTACTGAACCTTAAGTGGGTGCGTGGGCGCTGCATCAAAATGTTGCCGGGGAAGTAACATTTCAGTTATGATGCAAATTGGATAAGGTTGTGTTGGTTTCTTTGAAAAAGAAAAAGTTAAGGTAGACCTGATACAGCTGTACAACGTTATACAGTGAAGAAACACAGTGAATAGAATGCAGCTTTTCCCTTATTTGAATGGTCGTTGACAATCGGTATGAATTTAAATAAAGGCAGAAGTTTTAGAGTGACATGAGACACAATCCATTTCACTCAGACGGTGGTGGCGTCTCGACTATATCGAGCTATGTAGAAAGTTGAGGCGTGAAGGCTCAAAGAATTCATAAAATAATTGGAGGAGACCTGGAATTGGGGTAACTCAGAATACAGTGGGCAGAAATCGTACTAGACGTTGTTGGTGGTTTTAATTTAGTAGTACAGACTCGATGGGTCGCAGATCTTCTTTTGTATGGCGTGCTTCTGAGCTTCAACGGGCGGATTTCCCCTGAGATATGTACTGTAAATACCGCCACATTGTATCTGGAACAACTTAGTTTTGAAACAATGGCGAGGCATTATTTTTTCTATCAATATTGCCCTTTGGGTTTCTCTGCAAGTTCTGATGTATTATGCTAAATCCAGCGCAGGTATTGCCACAGTTCGCTGGGGCTCCTGTAAATACATACACACAAGCTGTTAACCGAAGTAAATAGTGACACACAGACTAGTAACATCCCTGGAATTGTTTGACTTTACGAATGCAAAATGCCACATGGAGACTTCCCATATGCACTGACAAATGAACCTATTAAATCTCAAAACCTGACAAAATCACACGTTAAATGACGACAGTCACTTGGAAATCTACTGAAAATACTCAACTATTTCTTGTTAGTCGAGAGAAATAATGACAAAACCGTCGGACCCATAGAAATATAAGCACTCGCCCAAAACCTCAGCACGACTAACATGCATTCACAATGCCTGTCAAATGGGAAGCACCATGGGAGCTCTGTAATAACTTTTTTACAGGTTAGTGTCAATGCTGCTCCAATGCCACTTCAAAGTATGGACAGGTTCATTTATTCTAATTCATTCAGGCGGCTGTCATTCTCTGCAAACAGTCATACAATGTAAAGCAGCTTTATGTAAGTATTTATATGGCTCGTAGCCCATTCTAAAATCAACATACTCAATCGGAGGGCTGCGTCACAACGCCAGAGACTGGGATTCGATTGGACCCGTGGGCGACTCTCAGTGTAGGGTTTGCACATTCTCTATGCATCTGTGAGTATTTCCTCCAGATGCTCCAGTTTCCTTTCACTGTCCAAATTTCGACAGGTAAGTTGAGTAACTTGCTGATAATGATCGGGGATGTGCAGGCTAGTTGGATTACCGTGGTTATTCGAATAGGGTCAGTGGGTGGGTCTGCGTGTGGAGCTCTTCGGAGGGATGATCTGGACTCGATGGGCCGATTAGTCTGTTTCCACACTGTTGGGATTCTATGCTTCTATCTTGAGCCTTTGATAAAGCGGAAAATTCGCCAGGCAAACTGTACTTCAAGGAGACAATTGGATCAGACACAAATGTCAGCTATCAGGGTTGGAGTTGGGAGGTATGGGATAGGGGTGGAAACTGGCCGAGCGATAATATCGCTACACATTCATGCCCATGAATGCTTTTGACACCCAAGATAACACTCTGCACTGTCAAATGCTGGAATATGAATTCAATTAGCATTTCAAATTCTGAGTGTAATGATAATTGTGAAAATGCAATCAATTCCTTGCAAAAAAGAAGTTCTGTATAATCCTCCATGGCTCTGAAATCTCCCAAATGTGACTACAGACCTCGTCTGCCCCGCCAAACCTACGTCCCTAAATCAATTAATTTTCATTCTGCTCGAAAATACTGTGATTAATGGCGCCATCCCGGAAACACATGTTTACAAGACCAGACAATTTGTCTACTCCGTATAAAACTAAAACCTGCTGCCTAAACATGAATAATATCAACGCCTTGTATCACATTCCATGATTTAATTCGCTGTCGCTGCCATGACTTAGGAATGATTGACAAGATATTTAGTAAGGCCTGACTTCTCACTTGCATTTTCTCTAATTTGTCAAGGGTTCTTCACAAAGGTCAGAGTCTCCATGGAATCTAATGACCACACCCACTCACAAAGCGTCAGCATACCCTCCAAGTCAACCAATACACTGCACCAAGTTCTCATGTGTTCTTATTCTTTCCGTTGTCAAAAAAAATGCCGTGTGTTTTTTTTTGAATATGTGACGGGAATGTATCCGTTGTGAGACTCTGTTCCTTGTTAGTAGCCATTGGTTAACACTAAATTTCTTGGGCATAGTTTGATTGAGTAGCTGGAACTTTTGTTGGAAGACTCTGTTAAACCGTCTGGTTTCTTTTAAGGAAGAATATTCATAGATCCAAATATTCATAGTTCCAAATATTCATCGATACAAATATTCATAGATGTACTGAGTGCAAAATCACGCTTCAGCCCAGGGAATTTACACCGAATTATTTACCACTAAACGTGCGGTAATTCCAAATTCCTGCCTTATGCCATATAATTACATGCTATGATATTTAATTACTCACCCAAGTATTTTTAAAAGTTTCGAGTTTTATATTCCACTACCTTCACAGACCGTCCACTCTGGATTCTCATCGTCCTCTGAGTGCACTTACTGTTTTTCCGGAATAGGTTTTAAAATCTCCTCGCCATTACCCTAAATGTATGACTTCTCAGAAGTAACGACTCAAACACGGGGAGCATTTATTCTCTATCATTCTGTCCAAAGCCCTCATAATCCTATGCACCTCAATCATAACCTCCTCAGTCTGTTCTGCTGCAAATAAATCAATCCAAACGTATATTGTCTCGCCTTAAAGCTTACAAACTCCACCCAATGCTTGACATTAAGCTGTTTTGTATGCGTAAACATTTGTACTTGGAATTCAGGTTCTGCTTGAGTTCGTTTCCCAGCCAAAAAGGCTCAGCATAATATTTGAAGAGAAAATTCCTTTTTGCCTGTCACCATCCTGCCTGTCAGCATTATTCAAGATGTGATGAATGGATTGTTCTGAAATATGAATTAGGTGTACTCTGTAGAAACAATGCGCAAAGTTCCAATATTTCCATTTTCAATATTTCTGTTGATTTCCTGCTGAGAAGCAATCTATTGCCCTCTCTTAATCTCACATCCTTCTTGTACTGAGGTGACCATAACTACAAACAGGACCCCAGTTGCGGCCTGATAACGTTCTGTCCAACTAGATGGTTGTCTCCTTGCTTTTATACTTCATGGCACGACTGAAGAAAACAATTGTCGCACATGCCTTCTTAACTATTTTATTCACTTGCTCTGCAGATTTCAGGAATCTGAAAAAGTAACCTAAGATGCTTCTGCTTGTCTCAGCTGCCCAGTGTTCTCTCATATATTAAATACTCACTCATCTTGTTTACTCTTCCAAAGTGCATCACCTCGTACTTAACAGGGTTAAATATCACCTCCACTGGTTTTACCAACTGACCAAACCTCTTTCTGCAAGCTAGATCTGTTTCTTCATTGTTAACCAATTTAACAATCTTCGTGTCGTCAGCAAATTTGCCTGATCTCCCTACCCAACATGTTTCAATCTGTATGTAACAAATTATAAAGTTCCCAATACATATCATTGTGATACACCGCTTGACCCCAGCCTCCAGTCAGTGAAACAGGGTTCTGCAAAGGACACTTTATTTCCTATTAGACTATTTTATGTTCAACCTAGCCAAATCTCCCTCAATTCGATGTATGTAAACTTTCTCAATTATTCTCCCACTTAGCACATTTACAAAAAAGTTTTTCTAAAGCCCATGTAGACTGCATCAGCCGAGGTTCTGTCGACTAAACTTGTGATCACAAGAAAAGAAAGGAATTCGAACAAATTTATTAGGCATGACCTTCCTCTGACAGAGGCATGCTGACTATCCCTAACGTATCCATGTTTGTCCAAGAGAGCATTAATTCACTCCTTCAGAATTGTTTGCAATTGATTCCCTACCACTGAGTGAGACTCACCAGTCTGTACTTTCATGTTTCACCTCTACACCTTCTTAACAATCGGACACACATTGGTCGTCCTTCTAGTTTCTGGCCCTATCTCTGTGCCCAGAGACGTATTTGAAGTGTGTGTCAGAGTTCCAGAAATTTTCTGCCTGGCCTTCCACAGCAGCCAGGGATGCTTGGCATTAACCTGTATTGTACTCATAAACATTTTCACTTGGAATTCAGGTTCTGCTTGAGTTCACTTCCCAGCCAAAAAGCTCTGCATAATATTTGAAGAGAAAATTCCTGATTTCCTGGCAGCATTTGTCAAGATGTGATCGATGGGTTGTTCTGAAATACGAATTAGGTATACTCTGTAGAAACAATGCACAAAGTTTCAATATTTCGATTTTCAATATTTCTGTTGTTTTCTTGCTGAGAAGAAATCTATTGAAATGCTGTCTGTGCTGACTTTATAGACAACAGTGCAGGCAAAGTAAGTTAACATCTTATAAGCGTTCTGTGTGTTATCGTGGAGGGTATGTTCGTGCTGATAGAAAAGTGAGATTTCTTATTGAATTTGTTTTGGCTGTTTGGTCATGTGACGTTCATTGGACATGCTACAATTCATGAATCGTAGGGACATGCATCGTGCTGTTAGCACAGTATATCATGTATGGTGATAAATTGACAGTAAAGGACCGCTAGATAGATTTCGAAATTCATAAATTACATTTTTGTTCAAATGCACACTATTTGTATTTTTGCCGCTCCCTGAAAGTGTTTACGGTCACTCATAGGATAGAAAAATATTTCAAGGAGAACCAGAATCCCAAGAATTGCATTCAAGATTTTCTGGTCTCGGATGGATCTCTGTGTTATGCATATGAGCCATTTGTGACTCACCTCTTCTTGCAAAATATCATTTGATACATATTGTACAAACTTCACACACTTTAATTAAAATGGCGGGGAAGAGGAATTGCTCCAAGGATGTCACAACTGACGAAAACATACAAGAAACAGAATGGACAAATCACTGGCATCATGACTCAATATACCTGTACCAGTGTGGCTAAAATAAAAACGGTCAATTGAGAATCATGCGTGCACAACCCTTTCAGTCTCGTCTACCCGAAGTATATTGAAGTTCAATCTGTGATTTTTCTCTGAGTGTGTAGTGTATCCGGATGCATGCGAACTTGAACAAGCACTTTATATGGCGGATGATCAAACCATGTTATTTAGAGAACTGTTCGCCTCACATTGTTCCTCGCGTGGTCTATCCAAGTCGCATTGAGATGAAACGTGAGCACCTTCCTTCGATTAGATTCCACCACAATCCATTGGGTGTCCAACATCCGGTTCACTCTCCCCTCCAACCTTTTATCACCCATCTCAATCGACTATTTCCATTTCAGCTACCTTTCTCCAACATCCCCACCCTCCGTCCTATTTATCTTTCAGCTCCCTTGCTCCCATCGCACACATGCCTAATAAAAGGTTTATGCCCGAAACTTCGATTCTGCTGCGCCTTTGATGCTGCCAGATCTGCTTCGTTTTTTTCCAGTGCCAATCTTGCGATGCATTTCAATTTGACCTGTTTCAGCCAGACCTTAAAAAATAAGAGTTAATCCGATCGAGGCATTCAATGCATTCGCAGTAAGATCTAATGTTGATGAAGACAAACTGCTTCCACTGATCTAAGATTTTAGAAAAAACAAGTCATGCCTTTGTCAAAAGAATTTTGCGAGACCTTTCAAGAGATATGTCAGAAAGTATTTCAGCACATGAAGGGTAGTAGAGGTTTGGAAGTCTCTTCCACAAACTGCAGCTAATTTAGCAAAGATGTTCCCTTTAAATGTGAAAACACACACACACACACACACACACACACACACACACACACACACACACACACACACACACACACACACACACACACACAAAAACAGTCAGCAATACACACACACATACACACACGCACACCTAGTCTGCAATACCTCCGTTTGTGCCAGAGATCAAGCAATCACAATGTATTCTGTGGAATTTTCCCATCGCCAAAATAACAAGTATTTGTTAAATGCCCATCACAGGCGAATTGGCCCCTGGTTCACTTTTTACAATTGCAGACCTAAATAGTGCTAGCAAAAGAATATTGTTGATATTTTGTTGCTTTTAGTAATCTCTCACCAAACGGGCCAAGAGTTTCAGTAAAATTCAGTGGAACAATATTCTGTCCTGATTTGCTTGAAGAACGCTTTGTGTGAATGGAAATAACATTGTCCACACTCTTGAAGGAAGATGGGACGAACTTCTGCATAGCCAAAGAAGTCTGACATGACATTTTTAATGTCTGTCACCCGAAACTTTATGGAAATGTTTCAGTTTCAGGACAACATTAATGATTATTGCGGAGATAGTTAACTGACAAAATATACTTAATGTAGGGACACAGAAAATATAGCAGCTGTAGAACCTCTGCACAATATATGTTAAACGTTGATAGCAAATTACTTATAAATCATTTTTCAGAATGGTATAAGTTTGCTCAGCAAATGGACATTCGTTTAGCAGTACTTTTCAACTCCTATATCTTATTAAAGTGTATAAATACTTCGTGTTTGTCTGGTAGTCCTTGTAAATTTCAACAAGGCATTCTGCAGGTGGTAATCTCTGTTTCCAATGAGCGGCGCTGGTGCAGTGACTGAAAGGTTAAGACAGAATTCTGATTATTCTTGTAATATATCATTCTCCTGGATGGTTGTAAGCCCGTTATCATTCCATATCTAGAATCTATTTATATACCTCTGGCAGAAACTATGGAGTGCGATAGAGAGAGATTAAAACAGCGTGCATTACAGGCCAGACTGACTTCCATCAGAGTCTCTTCAGAATTTAAACTCGAAACGTGATCAGTGTTCACCTTGCACTTGGGACGCTGCCAGACCATCGTGGGTTTTTCGAGCATTCTGCGAGCTCTCTTTTCACCTAAAGAGCTATCAACACCTCCTATCATAACCGACAGATGCTTCAGTCCATCAGCAGTGAAGCGCTCTGTGACCATCAGTGACATGAGTAGCAAAACAAATGTTATTTCCACCCTCCACTAAGCCCTGTCCAGCCACAATGTGAGGCATGAACAAACAGACGAATCAGAGGTTATTCATCACAAAGATACGGTGACATTGCCTCCACTTTCAACATGCTATATGGAGAGACAACTGACTGTCCCCATTATTCATAGAGAAATTATGTGGGCTTGTCACAACCTTCTGTCAAGCTGTTTGTGGATGTCATGTCACATGTCAATCACTATTGCTGGCCGAGGTCGGAATCAAACTTTGAATTCCGGTCTGGAATTCCTACCTCACTGCGTTATTGGATCAGTGGAACAGAGGAACTCCTTGAGCATGCAGTCAGAATCCTTAGCATTACGTGTATTACCTTGAACTACTTTCTTTCTCATTCATCAGCGGGGATAAATAAGGGTGGAGTTGGTAGCCATGTGTTCCGAGGGAAAAAAAATCCATGCAATAGTAGAAAGAAATGAAGTGATCTTTTAATCTGTTTTAGAAACTCTTCCAAATTGCGGGGCCATCTTTCGAGAACTGTGTCCATGAAAACCAAGGTACCTCTGTTCCTGCACTGCCTCAAAGTTGTAATACTGGTACAGTAATACTGATACAGTAGTCTGGCTGTCAGTTCAGAAATGCTTTTGGTGTATGGTAGTGTGGCTAATCCTTTGGATTGTGGCATGTCCTCATTCCGTTGTCTTTCCCTTCGGCATCTGTTGATGAAATTCCGCGGGTTTTTTGGCGAATACGCTGTATACGTGTTCTTCTTCCTCTTTTTGCAGTTCTGGTGTACTGCAGTGTGGTGGGGCCCTTTTGAACAGTGTTTTCATGCAAGTTCCTTTGTGTGCGTTGGGGTGATTGCTTTCGCAGTTCAGGACTGGGTCTGTGTGTGGCTTTCCTGGATACATTTGTGGTGAATTCTCCGTTCGGGGTTCTCTATACCATTACATTTAGAAATGGGAGTTGGTTGTCCTTTTTTTCCTCTCTAGTGAATCGGATTCCTGTGAGTGTGGCGTTGATGATCCGGTGTGTGTTCTTTATTTCTGCGTTTTTAATGATTACAAAGGTGTCATCCAGATATCTGACCCAGAGTTTGGGTTGAATTTGCGGTAAGACTGTTTGTTCTAATCTATGCATTAGCGCTTTGCTATGAGCCCAGAGATGGGTGAGCCCATGGGTGTGCCGTTGATTTGTTCATATATTTGATTGTTGAATGTGAAGTGCGTTGTGAGGCACAGGTCCAGTAGTTTGAGTACGCCGTCTTTGTTGATAGGTTCAATGTCCTGTTGTCTGTTCTGTATGTCCAGCAGGTTGGCTATTGTTTCTCTAGCTAGGTTTTTTTCGATAGAGGTGAACAGTGCCGTTACATCGAATGAGACCATAGTTTCTTCCTTGTCAATGTGTATATTTCTGATGATGTCCAAGAATTCCTGTGTTGATTGTATAGAGTGTCTGGATCCGCTGATCAGGTGTTTCAGTTTCTGCTGTAGTTCATTAGCCACGCTTCCGTTTATCCCATACCTCCTAACTTTCTGAATGAACCTAACGTGGTAAACATTATCAAATGCCGACTGAAATACATATACACGGCATACACTGCTCGACATTTGTGAACTTGTCTCATCACATTCTCAAAGAAATCATAAGGTTTCTGAGGCATCACCTGCCCCTCACACGCCGTTTTGACTGTTTATAATCAAGCCATGTTTTTCCAAATAGTCATAAACCCTATCACACAGAACCTTACCTAGTAACCTACTTAACAGCGACGTAAGACTGATTGGTGAGTAATTCACAGGGATTTTCCCATTCCCGTTCTTGAACAGAGAAACAAATTCGCCATCCTCGAATCATCTGGTACAATTCCCGTGGAGACTGAGGATGCAAAGATCGTCACCAATGGCACCACGATCTGATTGTTCACTTCCCGCACTAACCTTGGATCTACCTGGTCCGGTTCTGGAGACTAATCTATCTATATGCTGCCCAGAATATACAACATATTCACTTTCTTAATATCAAGCCTTTTCTTGCCTTCAAGCCTTCAAGCCTTGCTCCTTCCACAGTGAATCACCTCACAATTTTCTACATTAAACTGTATTTTCCACGGTTTAGTCCTGATCTACGTTTTATCTAGGTCCTTCTGTTCCCTGCAATATCCTTCACCACTATTCATGTTTTCCAACGCTTTACTGAAATCCCGGTACACCACATAAACCCTTAGACAATTGTTTGGTCGCCTTCTCAAAGAAGGCAATAAGATTTGAGAGGCACTATCTACACATCACAAAAACCTTGCTTACGATCCCTAATCCAAATTATTTCTTTCTATAGTATTATAAATCCTATCTGTAATAATCCTTCCCAACATTTCACACGCAACCGAAGCAAGGCTCGCTGGTCGATGATTCTGAGGGTTGTTTCTACTCACCTTCTTGAACAGCGGACAACGTCTGCTATTTTTTAGTCTTCTGGCACTTTTCATGTAGAAAATGATAACATAAATATCGAAGCCAAAGATTCTGCAATCTCCTCCAGTTCTTCCCAGAGATAAATATCGTCCCGCCTAGGGGACTTATTTATTTTCACAC
The DNA here is from genome assembly GCF_020745735.1 of Hemiscyllium ocellatum. Taxonomy (NCBI): domain Eukaryota; kingdom Metazoa; phylum Chordata; class Chondrichthyes; order Orectolobiformes; family Hemiscylliidae; genus Hemiscyllium; species Hemiscyllium ocellatum. The sequence continues at coordinate 672,684 of NW_026867548.1, forward strand.
TTTTCAGAATTGGCAACACCTCCTCCATATGAACATCAATTCCATCTTGTCTCATAGCTTGTTTGTCAGCATTCTCCTCGACAGCATTGTCATGTTCCAGTGTAAATACTGACGAAAGCTATTCATTTAGTGCTTCTGCTATCTCCTCACATTCCACGTTCAACTTTCCACTAGCGTCTCTGACTGCCCCCAGGTTAATGTAGCCATTCTTTTATTCCTGGCATATCTCTTGCAATCGCTAGTGTTTTCCTTAATTCTACCAGCCAAAGATTCCTCATGTCCCCTCCAGGCCCTTCCTATCCCTCTGTTTTTGTCCTTGTTGGCTAACATGTAACTCTGATGCGCTGTAACTAGCCTTCACGTCTCATCTCTAGAGACACCTTTGTCTTCATCATGACAACAGAATCAAGGCACAATTTCTCTCCAAGATACCTGATAGGCCTGAAACTCTCTCTGGTCTTTCTCGCATTCCTCATGTAAGTGTAGAATGACGTTGCATTTTCCCGCAATTTTTCCACCAAGGCTTGCCCGTGCCTCCTCCTAGCTCACCTCTGTCCATTTTTGAATTCGTTGCGAGAACCCTCTAACCATTTTAAGCATTGCCAGTGCCTTCTTCCTCAATATTAAGTTAGCTCCCTTTTTCCTCTTAACGAGAAGCTCCTCTTCACGTGCCAACCAATTCTGAGTCACCCTACCATTCTTTGCCAGTCTCAACACTCACGATAAGAGCTCCTAGAACGGCCTCCACATTTCTGTTCTGTATATCACATAGAATGTTTCTAATTTGTATACCACACCTCCTGTCTAATAAGAGAATAATTTCACATACCCCATTAAATTCCTTCCCATACTGCCTGCTCCGATCCCACTCCACGGCCATTGTAAAGGTGAGTCAGTTGTGGTCACTTTCACCGAAATGCTTTGCTACCAAGAGAAATGAGACCTGTCCTGGCTCGTTGCCAAGAAACAAATCCAATATGGCCACCCCTTGTCCACATATCGACACGTTGAGTCAGGAATCCACCTGGGCACACCTGCAAAAATCGATTCCATCAGGTTCATCAGCACGAAGAAGATTCCAAGCAATATGGGGGAAGATAACGTCACCCATAACAACAACTCCTCTACATCTGCATCTTTCCAGTATCTGCTCTCCAATCTGTTCTTTCGTCTCTCTGATCCTATTGGGAAGGTCTGTAGAAAACCCACAATAAAGTTACGGCTCCTTTCTTGTTACTGAAATCCACCCTTACTGATTCCGTCGATAAACCCATCCCTCAACATCATTCTCATCTGCAATTAACAATGCTACTTCCCTTCCTATTTTACACCTCTCCTTGATTGTTTTTAAAGATCTAAACCGTGGAACAGCCATCAATTACTCCCTCCCCCACACCCACCCCCACCCCTGTCAAATCCATATCTCTGTAAAGGGCACCAACATCGTAGTTCCAAGTAATGATCCATGTTTTATTTGCATCACTCTTATTCCTGACATTCCTTGAATTGAAGCAGACGCACTTTAACCCAGCTTTTTTCCCCATCAGTTGCGTATCCTTCCTAACAGACTCTGCATTCTATTTCTGCCCGTTCAACAACAACCCTCTCCTCTGATATGTTGCTGTGATTATCATCTGCCTGCCAAACGAGTTTCAACCGTCCAGAAGTTCTATAGTAAATCTCCTACCCAGGATATTGGTGTCCCTCCAGTTTAAGAGCAACAGGACCTTGATTTCAGGTCTAACCTTACCCAGAAGATAGTACAAATACCTAGCTATCGGAAGACCTCCTTCTTGCAACAGCCCTGTGACTACTGTTCAGCTGCAGTTGCTCCCTGTTCCTCACCTCACTAGCACGTGACACTGGTAGTAATCATGAGATTAACTTTCTGCCCCTCCTTTTTTTTAGCTTCAAACCTAACTCCCTGAAATCACTTTTTTGATCCTAATCCTTTTTCCTCGCTATGTCACTGGTGCCATTGTATACCACGACTTCTGCTTGCTCAACCACCCCATTCAGATTCTTAACGACTCGATCAGAGACATCCAATTTCATGGCACTTGGGAGGTAGTCGACAGTGAGTAATTACTGCAAACTAATAGACAAAAATGCCACAATCATTGTGGAAAAGCAGAACGTTTCTTTGACACAGACATAGAATACATGCTGAAAGACGGAATTTTATTTTACATGGCACAGTGCTCAACGTGCCCCGACGATGGTTGTTTCTGTGACAGTCCTGTGATTTTAAGAAAGATACATTCTTCCTGTTGCTATTGCTGCGGAGGTCTTGACACCGTCATGCTAGTTTATTTGGTTCAGGCCGTCAGGTTTTCAATGGCCTGGAATTATCCCTTGGTATTCTTTTTTTTACAGTGAGACAAATGGAGCAGGAGTTTGAAGGGAGTGTGGACAACCTTGGTTGATCTTCTCTTGAACGTCAAAGATGGCTGGAAAATTGACAGAAGACTCAAAATTATCAGCTACGTTAATGGAACGGATGGTCAGAGTTTCTTGTAACACCCCCATGTTCAGTTTGGAGTTGTCTTCAGTTATTGCGAAAGTTCATGTTTTTACTCAACTGCCAGCTGGTGTTCTCTGCTGGAGGACTGTCTGAGATAGCGAGGCGTCTTCTTAACAAGTCAAAGGGGCTGATAGTGTCTTTCTTCTGGACTCGAGAGAGACAGCACGTGGCCAACTGTGTATTTATGAGATGTTATCGAAATTGTAAAGTTGATGATTAGTATTTGAAAAATGCATTATTTGTTTCGTATTTGAATTGAATTAAATGTATGTCATTCTTTTCTTTCTTGCATCGTTACTATTTCTCACGAATTAAGGCTGTTTTATTTACAGCCTACTGTTCGTCAAATGGAATCGCATTATGAATGCAGCATCTTGCACTTGCCTTTAAAAATTATAAAATTTTACGATCGATACTATTATGATGGATAAGGCCAGAACCCCACCAAACATTTCAAGCATGTAGTCCGGATGCTAATAGTTTTAGTGGTTTTAAATAGGCATACGGTGAATATTGCAGTTCGTCAAACCGCTCAGTTCTAAGCAGAACATAATTTATTTACAGTGGTCCAAACTAAACGGAAGCAAATGAAAACAAAATTAAGAATGTCAACTATTTGCAAAGCCGATCAACATGATATACCTTATAACTTAACAAACAACAAATCTGATTTCCGGTAAAACCCGATCAACACACGCTTTGGCAAAAAAAAGTAAAATAAAACACAGATTCTTACAGGAGTGAGAGTTCACAGAGAGGATCAACCAGGAACCATTAGCTGAAATATTGAGTCTCTTTTTTTCCAGCAGCGTGTTGGAGTACCCAGCAAAAACTAAACAAAACTAGAAAAAAACAATTGAGATGAAAATGTGTTGCAGGAAAAGCACAGCAGGTCAGGCAGCATGCAAGGAGCAGGAGAATTAGCGTTTCGGGCATGAGCCCTTCATAAGTAATCCTGATCTGCAGTCCTCACTTTCTCCTAGAAAAAATAAGTACCCGAACCGGGAGGTTTGATTTTCATTGTAAAAGCTTTGGGTTTTTCTTTACAAAACGTTGCAAGCATTTTCTCTTATCGCTTCCATGCACAGTATCTGTCATGCATATTCAAAGTACGTATAATCTTTGATTCCCTTAACAGAAAAGAAATTGCCAGCCTCTATCTTAACTGTAAAAAAGAACGACGTGGACTCCATGGCCTTCTGTATCTATGAATTCAATTGATTAACCAGGCTTTCCTCATATCCAATCTGAACGGTCTTTCTTTACTCTCAGGCTGTGCCCTCGGTTAATCGTGTCTCCCGCACATGAGAACATCCTCCCTCCATCTTCTCTATTCAAGACTTCAGTATTCTGTAAATTTTATCTAGATCCACGCTCATCCTGTCAGCTTCAACCCAGAGTCGTCAAATGTTCCGCATATGTTAAGTCTTTCATTACAGGGATCATTCTTGTAAACCTCATCTTGATACACATCAGGGCCAATACATTGTTCATGATATATAAATCCCAAAATTGCTCACAATATTCTGAACGTGGTCGGGCCAGTGCCTTTTAAAGCACGAGTAGGACATCCCTGATTTTATAATCGAGTCATTTTGAAATAGATGCCAACAATGTATTTTCGTTCCTAACCAGCCACTCAACCTTCAAGCTTACCTTCAGAGAAACCGCAAGAACTGCGTTCACTGTAAATCAGAAGCAAAAAAAAACCACCATGGCTGATGGGAGAATAGCATTTGGGCAGACAAAGGAGTAGATAACGATCTTGCCAAGGAGACTGACAGTGACATGTAGTGTGGAATGGCAGAATATAGGATACTAAGGCCTGTTGTTTGGGGGAGGGAGCAAGGACATCGGAGAGTTCAGACTCTAAAATTATTGAATTCAATATTGAGACTGGAGTGCTGCAAGGTCCCGAGCAGACAAACGAAGTATTTGTCTTCCAGCTTGCGCCGATGTTCTCTGGAACAATATAGCAGGGCTGAGTCAGTAAAGTTGGTCAGGGAACAGGATCATGCATTGAAGTGGTAGGCTATTGGAAGCTCAAGGACTTTGTTTTTGGGCAGAATCTCAGTGTTCTGTGAAACAGTCACTTAGTCTCTGTTCCATTTTCCTAATCTCTAGGAGACCACATTGTGAGTAGTGAGTTTGATAAACTGGAGTACATTTAATTTCCACCATACCTCAATTTCATCCGGACTACCTCTGACACCTCGCCATCTCTTCCTCGCCATCTCTGTTCCCATTTCGAAGGTAACTGTCTACTGATATACAACCGACTCCAACAGCTACCTGGAGTGTACGTGCTAACACCTTTCTTTCTGCAAAGGCTCCAGTTATTCTCTCAGTTCCTCTGTCTCCATCACATATGTTCCGATGACGCCATTTTCGACAAGTGAGCCTCCCAAATGTCGAGCTTCTTCCTCAAAAGAAGACTTGTTTGACATCGGCATTCAACTGGATCGAAGCCACCTTCCACACTTCTGCCCTCACCCATTCTCTTCCCTCCGACAACAGGGACATGAAAGTAACTACCATCGAATTGGTATCCTCAATCACCCTCCATTTCCACGAGCTCCAGTGAGATACTACCATTAGATACACGTTCTACACCCCTCCTTTCCCCATTTACTGCAATGACCGTTCCCTTTTGGACACGTTGGTCCACTCTTCCTTCATGCCCAACATTCTCAGCACAGAGGGTGGTAACACTAGCCAATTTACCTCCTCCTTTCTATCCATCCAACGGACAAAATTTACTGCCCAGGTGAAACAGCACTTCACCTGCATTTCAAGCCATCTAATGTACTGCATTCCGCATTGGGAAATCAAAGCACAAACTAGGCGACGTCTTCGCAGACAATCTACGTTCTGCCCGCAAGAAAAATCACCCTGGGTTCCAGTTACTTGCCACATTAACACAACTCGCTGTTACCTGACCGGCATCTCTGTCTTCAGTCTGTCGCAGTGATCCAGTGAAGCTCAGTGCAAACTGATAGAACAGCATCACTTTTGGGAGCACTGCAGTGCTACAGACTCAATATGAATTCCAATAATGATAGGGACTGAACATAGCCCCTTAACCCATTCATCAGGACTTGCAACCAGATAGTCTGCCATTGTAAACTACGTTTTGTTAGCTACGAAATGTCTTCATTAACGGTTTTTACTCCCCTACCCGCATCGATATCTAACTCTTTGTTAGCCCCACTGCTCTTCTTTCTCTTTGGGTCCTGTCCCGATGTATCGTTTACTACTTCCACCCTTTCTGCACACTGCCATCTACATATAAACTGACATTTAACCTGTTACCTTCAGTTTTGAGAACGGGTCACCGGACCCAAAACGATAACACTGATTCATCTTCAGAATGCTGCCAGAACTGACGAGCTTTTCCTGCAACGTCTGTTTTCGTACCTTAGGAGAATCCTGGATTAATTGGTTAGCACTTAGATTTCTGAATTGTGGCCCATTTAGAAATTAGTTGATGCCTGCATTCTTCCTACCGAAGTACATGATCTCAAAAATTCCCATGATGTCATCCATCTGCCACTCCAAAACTGTGTAAACCCTTCTCCAGACTCCCCGGATTCTCAAAACTACCTGCCCCTCCACCTATCTCTGCATCGTCTGAAACTTTAGCGAGAATGCCCACAGTTCCTTAATTGCGATCATTAATGTAGGCAATGAAAGCTCGTGTACCCAACATTGACCCTTGCAGAACCCCACCAGTCAGCGTTTGCCACGCTGAGAAGGATCCTTTCAGTCCCATTCTCTGCCTTCTGCCAATAACCTATCCAGGTTAGTGCATTGCCTGTCACCTCATGTGCTGTTGTCTCATGCAACAGCCTCCTGTGTGGTAAATTGTCAAAGTCTTTCTGGAAGCTCGTGTAGATAACAGCCATTAGCTCTCTTTTGTCAAACCTGCTCGTTATCTCCTCAATGAATTCTAGCAGAATTCTCAAGCATAACCTTCCCTCAATGAAAACATGCTGACTGTTCTCTAATTACCATGCACTTCCAGATATTGAGACATTTCGGCCTTCACAATGGACTCCAAAATCTTATCAACGACAAAGCTCATGCCAAACGGCCTTATTTTGCCATCTTTTGCCTTATGCCCTGCTTAATCATGCGTATGCATTAACTATTTTGCAGTTCCCTGGGACCTCCCTGAATGCAGTGACTCCTGCAAGATTTCCACGAACACTGTCTCCACAGACACCTGATGAAGGAACAGTGCTTCAAAGGTTCGTGAAACCAAATAAACCCGCTGGACTATAACCTGGTGTTGTTTGGTTTTTAACCTTTTTCACCCCAATCCAAGACCGGCTCCTCCAAACGTTCACTTAAACCTTCATTAGCTGTTTAGCTGTCTTGTTAAGACTCCGTGGTATAGACCAGCTGGGCAGAAGGTTTAACCCCCTTTCGACCTTTCAATGTTTCTGGCAACTGCAACTTGATAATGGCCACCATTCCCACCTCTGTCCACCGGCCCTCTTGGATTTTTGGAACGTTACTTTAATTTTCCAATGCGGATACTGACGCAAAGAAGCCGTTCAGTTCCTCCACAATTTTTTGAAACACAAAACCAAATCTATAGCGTCTTTTCCCCGCCGTTCAAAGTCCATTTCTTTCATATTATTGTCTAACCTACATATAAATCTAAACTTCTCCCTCCGCATTCCTTTTATATTTATCCAGCGTTGGTCTTTGCAGACTTTCCAATCCTCTGCCTTCCCATTGCCCTTCACTGCATGGTATGCTTTGACTTTTGCTTTTATGCTATTTCTGAATTTTCTTGTCAGGCACGGCTACATCGAACTCTATTTAGGATGCTTCTTTTTCCAAGGGATGAATGTTTGCTGTGACTCCCACAATGCTTCTCTCATTCGTGTTTCACTGTCTTTCATGAAAAGGCAAATACGCCTTAAAATGGCTCAGCTAAAAGTAACAGGTCAGTGTAGTGATGAGGCCAGTGATGAAAATCGAAACGATCGTTGCCAAAGGCCTGGTGGGGATCTGTTTAAATACATTCAAATGTTGCCGAGCTTCAACAAGAATGGTCGATTTAATAAGGAGCCTAAACAAATGACATGGCTAATGTGATCAAGGCTCATTCAAGCTAAGTTATTATGTCGTTACATGAACTAGTGCCTGAAGCTCACAGACTACGGTCTAGGGAATCTGAAGAAGTAACTTGATAAATCATGCACAAAATTAGAATGGAACAATTAAAGTAAATTTGATTGTTTGATAAAGGTACTGAACATTGTTTTAACATATGAAGCTCGGAGAGATGCTGTTATTTTAGAGGAGTAAAAAATTCACTGCCTGAAGTCATCAGCACCCATCTGGAGGAACAGAGTTTGTAACTGCAATGTCAACAGCACAAATGGCAGCTGATTATGAGTCAGTTAATTTATCAAATTTTCGCTTCGAGCATCATTTGCAATAGGTGAGGGTGAAACATTATGGAAAATAGGCACGTTAAGTTGGTAAGGGCAAGTGTGATCATATCGAAGCTATTTAGCTAAAAGTTAAGCAAAACAACCATGAGTGAGAAAGAGAGAATAAACAACACCAGATATTTTCACTGTAATAAATAAAACCACTAGAAAACGACTGGGAAGGCAGATGTGATAAAACAAGATAATTAAGTAGGTGGTCAAATAAAGCATAGATAACGCAACAGAATCGCAACCTAGTTAAATGGTATTTCAGAAGAAAGTGGCAGACTTCTGTGAAGAAATAACCTGTGTGGGTTTGTTTTAAACATTTGAGGTAGGAGGATTGGGTTTTTATAAAAAGCAGTGATATGTCAGCAAGTCAGTATTTGACAGTGAGAAATGAAGAGAGATGCAATTCAGAAAAAAATGTTACCAGAAAAAAAAAAGTAGTATTATAGGAGTTGTGGAGGGAGGAAGCTTTCGGTTGAATAAAGCAAGTTAGGAAAATAAGATGAAAATTACTAATGAAATTGAAAGAATGAGAAATAAATTCTCTGTTCAAGATATAAAATTTAATGCTGATAATAACATTGCTTGATCACAGGTGGGAATGATGCTTGTTGTGATTGAAAAGTCAATGGAAAAACGAACAACTGAGATGTTAGAGGAGGTATACCCTGAAAATTTTCCTGACTGCTTGTCAGCAGAGTTGCAAAACCGTATGTTGAAATCGAAAGGGAAATTAAAAAAAAACACAAGACAGTTACCATTCAATTATCAGCAGCTCTGCATGATCAAACAGCTGAGAAGAAAAAAAAAACAAGAACAAGTGGAGATTAACGCGGACATTTTTATATGGAGAAGCTAATTGAACTGCGACAGTGGAAGCACAAGATGAAGCATTTGATTCTAAAAGCAGACAGAAGAAAACTCTGAGTTTACCGCAGAATTTTATTATCATAAAAATGAAGCGTTGAGGCAATGGGAATCATTACATATTCGGGTGGATGAAAAAATGAGCAGAAATTCTGCAAGTTGTATTCCCGTGGGTAACAGAAAGGAGATGTTGTTCTCAGCATATTACTTAACGGTAATAGGTCATTTGGGAGTAAGGAAAGCACAAGCCAAACTTGATAAAAAAATGCAGTTTTGTTGGAATGAACTGAACAAAGCTGTTCGATAATTTTGCCGGCGACATTACCTGTGTCAAGTAATGAAAACATTTGAGTTAGTGGGATACTGATTCCAGTATTTCATGATCCTTTTACAAGATTGTTAATCAATTGTGTAGGGAATTTCCCTAAAACGAGAAGAAGGAATAAATAATTATTCGTCGTATTGAACGTGTTGACTGGATTATGATGTCATTCCATTATGCATTTTCAAAGCTAAAATGATGGCAGAGGACGTATCTTTCTTTAACTAGATACGGGCAACTCATCAAAAAAACATTACTAGCAACAGTCTAATTTACATTAAAATTATTCAAGAAATTTATGGATAAATTTATGGATTATTACTACTTCAATCAATTGCTTCGTATTCAGAGTCACAGGACAGATTAACAGGGTGACATCAACCTCTAAAGAAAATGTGGAATGTTTATAGTCAAGAGTATCCAGAGGACAGCTACAAAAGAATTACATTCGTAATTTTTGAATTTAGCGATGTACCTAATGATACAACGAAATTCAGTCCATTTAAATTAGTTTTGGGCCATGAGGTGAAAGTGCTACTTAAATTATTCAAAGAAAAATTGGTGAGTCATCATATAGAGCGTGGAGTTTGTGTCTGATCTCAGGAAGAAACTGAATTGAACGGATGAGTTGGCAAGATAGTATATAAAGTTTTACAACGTGTAATGAAACAACAAAAAAAACATAAGATCAAAAATTCGAAGATTGGACAGTGAAGATAAAATGTTAGAATTGGTCCCCGCGGGAGTTAAAAATTCTAAAGCATGATATAGAGGACCTAATTAAATTATTCGATGGGAACATCAGTAGATGTAAGACTCATAAGGTGTGTTACTTGAATATGTTCAAAGCGTATTTTGATAGGGAAGAATAGGAAAAGGAGAATGTGTTACTTGTTAATACTCAGCCTAAAGATCTAAGTTCAGACAATTCTGAAGTTGACATCCCTCAATTTAATTTGAACAATGAGGACGTTTTCAGAAACTGGAATAAACCTTCCTAAGAAAAATGAAAATGAGCTAAAAGACGAATTACAATCATACGAAGATAATTGTGGGAATACGCTAAGAAGTACTAGACTGATGATGCACACTGGAGGTATAGGCAATGCCCTTCCAATGAAGCAACATCATCGTAGTTTAAACTCTCTCAAACTGGCATCAACTCAAAAAAGACTAACAGGGTACTCAGAGACGACAAAATTGACCTGAGTAGCAGCCGATGGATCTCTCCCACAGCAATGTTACCAAAACTCGATGTTAACGAATGGCTGTGTGTGGACTATCGAAAAGTCAATGCAGTTACAAAATTTGATTAGTACCGTATTGCACAAATGGAAAAATATAATGCAAAATTGGCACAAGCAACTAACATATTTAAGCTGACATTCTCAGACGATGATGGCATGTACCTGTATCGGAAAGAGTGAAGGAACTTTCGGCTTTCGTGAACCCAAATGGACTTTCCAAATTTAAAGTCATGCTGTTTTGGGATGAAGACTTCACAAACCACATTTCAAAGATTAACCAATAATGTTAATTCGGGTTGCACAATAGTCTAACATAGATAGAAAATCTGGTGATTTTCCCCACACACGGAAGAAACGTTTGGACCATCTATTTAAACTATGCAATGAACTTTAAACGACGAACTTGGTGAATTCACAAAAAAAATTACGCCATGATCCTAGATCGTATCATTAAACATGGACAAATGATTCCTTGGAATTTGAAAGTAAAAGTAATTGGTAAGCTTCCTATACCGTCAACACAGAGCGAGTTACTGCAATTCCTGGACGTAAATCCTTTTCACTGATCATTCATGCAAATTTTAGCTGCATTGTTGTTCAACTGACTGACTTGTTGAAAACATGCAGAAAATTTCAGTTTACTGAAGAGTGTCAGATGACATTTGATTCCCAAAAGCTGTGGGGACCACCTGCCCAGTGTTTGAAAAAAAACAATTGCTAAAAGTCAGTGGAGGTGCTAAATGTTTGGAATGATGTGGGCGTCATGTCTCTGGTGAAAACTCACAAGAAGACCACGATAGTATTGACAGACCTTTGGAATGTATTCCAGAAAGTCGAATCTTCATCAAAAGAAATATTCCATCATTGAAAACGAGACATTGTGTTTGGTGCTGTCATTACAAGAGGGTGGTACGTGTATGGAATGATCTGCCAGAGGAAGTGGTGGAGGCTGGTCCAGTTGCAACATATAAAAGGCATTTGGATGCGTATATGAATAAGAACGGGCCAGGTGCTGGCAGGAGGGACTAGATTGGGTTGGCATATCTTGTCGGCATGGACGGATTGGACCAAAGGGTCTGTTTCCATGCTATACATCCTTAAGACTCCATGACTCTATATAACTCAGACAAGTGTGTGCACTAATGAGGAACCCCTAAGTTCTTCAGACAAATTTAAGGGTAAACACCAGATTGAGATGAGTTATTTTATTACTTCCATTCAATTTTTAAATTAAAAAAGCTGGCAGATTTGTCGATACTTCATCATCACTTTGCTGAAGGAAAATGGAAGTGTTCGAGGTGGAAGTTGCAAACTGAAATGAATTGGATTATTGACTGTTTGGTTGTATTATTGACTATCGGACGATTGCTGTGCAGTGTTAATACTAGATAGACGCATGCGCGCATGAGCACACACATTTATATAATGTAGAATACTTATAGAGTGGGAGCAATGACTTTGAAAATGTAGCCAACTTTGTAGGTTGATGTATGTGTTTTTTAAAGGGATATGAGACAGTAGTGCGTCTTTAAGAATGATGTGTTGTGTCCTGTTTCTCTGGCAAGTTTGCATTGCCACACAGGTGCCAGAATATCTGCTTCACGCAGGCATCTGTTAAACAGGTTGCAGTTATCTCCGGTATGTTTTCATTAAAATTTTTAAAAATAAGCATGAATTTGCTGGGTGAGGATCCATGCAGACATTTGAAGGCTTTTTGCATTGCTTGCACTTCATGAGAAACTTTCTGCTACTGCAGAACTAAAAGCTACAGGTCTCGACTGGAGGGAGGGCTGAGGTAGCGAGTCTTCCTCTTAAAACCCAAAAGAGGCAGCTTCTCTTTTCCTTTATGCTGCAGAGAGAATCATACCTGCTTTACTAAATTGTCATGCTACAGGTGTCTTTATAGAACTTTGAATCCACTGGAACACGTGATGATTCGTGATTAAGTAACGCCTTGTTTTTTCTAAGAATTTCAACAGTGTGGAAGTTATTGCGGATTACTTTTTTCATACATTTTAACTTTGTCGTAGGAATAAAGTGTGTTTCATTACAGCCAGAATCGCTTCAGGATCAAAGCACCTTAAACCCGACTTTAAATAATTTCAAAAAACCTATGTTTGAGGCTAAGTACTTGTAATGCATTTCAGTCGGGGGTGGGGGGGGGGGGGGGGGGAGGTGGGAAAGGTGAGATGGTAATGTCAGAGAATCGGAGGGTCTGGTCTGATCCATTAATTTTCCCAAAAAGGAAAGACGCAGGAACAGCAAACAGTTAAGGAAGAAGCTGGTACATGGGTATCAACAGGAATATGTTTCCAGTGCAGGAGCAGCAATATCATTTTTTTAAAAATAACACGAACATGTTGAGAACGTATCAATGGTATTGTGTGTATATTTCATCACATTCCCTGGGAAAGGATGGATTGCCACAGAAGGAGTTCAGTAAATGTTTGCAAAGTTCATTGTTGGTAAGAAATGGGAGTTGAGGAGAGCTGCAGTGATTTCACTCAAACTCATACCATTTTTAACGGGATTGACACATGGAAACATTAATGACGTTCCGCAGAGTGTTGTTCAGATCTGGAGGTCACAGACTCAGGACACCTGGTGGACACTTAAGAATGAAGTATGCAGTTGGGGGATGATTGTCGACTCCATTTTGACAGTAGTAATGAAAAGCCGAGACTGATCTCACTGAAAGGAACGATGCTGAATGGGAGCTAGAGCATTTTAAAAAAAAATGTGTCAAACAGAAATTGTGCTAGCTCAATAGAACATAGAACGGTCCCGAACAATGAGCATATCCTCCAGAGCACCACGGATGTGCGAACTAGAATGTCATAAATTAATGCTATCTACCTGCGTATTGCCCACATCTCTCCTTTGTCAGTCGGTTCATGCGCGTTGCTAAATGCTTCTTAAAGTTCGTCCCTGTATTTGCTTTCAGTATCTTCTCTGAGAGTGCGTTTGAAGCACCTGAATCCATCCATGTAAAACACTGACACATTTCCTTTCAACATTCTCCCTTTTATCTTTTTCATAGCCACATAACATTTTTCTTCATTTTAATTCTGGGAAAACCGCTCCAACCAGCCAACCAAACCATTTGTTTGACTTTTAAAATACTTCTATCATGTCACCCCGAGCCTTCGAAACACAGAGAAAAACAGTTTGTCCAATCTCTCCTTTTGTTTGTCAAACCGAGGCAACATTCTGGGAAATCTGTTGTGGCCCTGTCAGATGCATCCCCAAACGTTTTCTAGTAAGGCGAGGAGAAATGAGTACAGTATTCAAATACAGCCGAAATAAGGTGTTATACAGCGGAAACATGACAACGAAAAATTTGATACTCTACCAATGAAGACAAACATGTTGCACACATTCGTTAACATCTTATTCGCTTCCTTTGATATTTATAGGGAGCTATGAACCTGCAATTCAACACATCTCTGTATAGCAATGTTCCTCAGCATCACGTCTTGCACTGCATGCTTTCGACTTCCAATTAACGTCCCAAAATGTATGACCTCACGTTGTTTCGAAAAAAAACTCAATCAGCCATTTCCATTCCCGACTTTTGTATGGATCTATGTCTGTTATGTAGCTTGACAACCTTCTGCACGCTCGACAACTGCACCAATCTTATTGGTGTCTGCATGATTACAGATTATGCAGCTAATATTTTCATACAAATTATTTACAACAACATCAACGCGCTGATTCTTTCAGTACACGATTGTTAACGGATCGCCAGTTTTAAAAAAAGCACTCTTCCAAATTTATCATCTCTCTTCTTTGATCAAAGCCATCAAAATTATCATCTCACTGTGGATCCCATGGGAATTCATGCTCACGAGCACCTTGTCGTGCAGGACCTTATACAATGCTTAAGCAAATGCGATGTAGATAGCAACAAGATAAGAATTGGGCAAGTAAAGTTTTGAAGGAAGTAGACAGGAGATTTCAGGAGTTTTTCGACTATTATGCTCGCAAGCAAAGGGACTTTCGGCAAGTTGGAAGTAATTAAAAATGATGTAGCTAGAGTACTGTATTTGTGTTTACCTGCGAGGGTGAAAGACACCGTTGTCAGCTATAGTGGGCATTGGATTACAAGAGATCTTGAAGGGAACAAAGAAGTAGGCATGGAACGAGATGTATCTCTGGAAGTTATATCAGGGATGCAGGAGTTTACTGAATAAAGAAAGGAGAACGGAAAGCGAGGAAGAGGCAGATTTGGCTGAGATGGTTAGGGTTAATCTAAGGAGATTCTTTAAATATATGAAAGGAAAAGTGATAACTCGAGAGACAGTAGAACCTCAGAAGGCCCAAAGTGGACATGCGTCATTCCAACTGCAGGAGAAGAACGAGAGCCTCAATGAATCAGTCTTTACCTTGGAGAAACACATGAAGACTTGGGAATTTTGGGAAGCTAGTGTTGATATCGTGCGGACAGCGCACATCAAAACAGAGGAGTGGTTGGTCGTGTGAATAAATGAATTTGAATAAATCTCTTTGTTTAGAGCTGATATATCCAAAAACACTGGAAGAGGACAGTGATGAAATTGCAGGGGTTGTGGCAGACATATTTGCTTCACTGGTGCTACAGGTGAAGTCGTTGAACACTGGACTGCAGTGAATTTTGTGCCCTTATTCAAGAAGGGACAGGAAGAAAAAAGTGTAGGATCTGCTGCGAAACATGGGGAGTTATGGGATGCAGGAATGATTGGCTGTCTGCATGCATAATTGGCTGGTCGAAAGATGACAGCGAGTGATAGTGGATGGGAAGCTTTCTGCCTTGAGTTCGGTGACCATTGGTGTCCCACGTGGATCCACTTAATGGGCTCTGCTCTTTTTAGTGTTATTTTTTTAAATGACGTGATGAAGAAGGTGGTTTAGTAAGTTTGTGGACGCCACAAAGTTCGGTAGTGCTGTAGATAGTGTTGGGGTTGTTGCAGACGACAACCCAGCATTGACAGAATACAGAGTTGGACTGAGAATTGGCAGATGAAGTTCAACCTAGGTAAATGCGAAATGATTCATTTTGGAAGATGTATTTGAATGCTGAATTTTGTGTTGACTGAAGGATTCGTGGCAGTGTGGAAAAATCAGTGGGATCTTGGCAACCACGTGCACCGAACCCTCAAATTTGCCACCCAAGTTGATAGGCTTGTGAAGAAGGCGTATCTTGCGTTAGATTGCAATATTAGGAAGACTTAGTATAAGAGTCACTGTGTTTTGTTCCAGCTGTATCAAACCCTGGTTAAACCGCACTCAGTATATTGTGTCGTATTCTGGTCGACCCATTATAGAAAGAGTGTAGATGCTTTTGAAGTGGGTGGAGAGGCGATTTACTAGAACAGCTCATAGAGCATAGAACATTACAGCGCACAAAAGGCCCTTCAGCCGTCGATATTGCTCCATTTTGTGAAACCAATCCGAAGCCTATCTACACTTGTCCATTTTCGTCTATATGCCTATCCAATGTCATTTACATGCCCTTAAAGTTAGCGAGTCTACTACTGTTGCAGTCAGTGACTTTCACACCTTTACTACTCTGAGTAAAGGAACTACCTCTGACATCTGTCCGAAATCTATGACATCTCAATTTAAATCTATGTCTCCTCGTGCTTGCCATCACCATCTGAGTAAAAGGGCTCTCACTGTCCACCCTATCGAACACTCTGATTATTTTGCATGCCACAATCAAGTCACCTCGCAACCGTTTTCTCTCTCATGAAATCAGTCTCAGGTCCTTCAGCCTTTCCTAGTAAGACCATCCTTCCATCCTAGACGACATCCTCATAAGTCTCCTATAAACTCTTTGCAACGCTTCCACATCTTTCCTAAAGTGCAGTGATCAGAACTGTCAGGAATACTCCAAGTGCAGCCACACCAGTGTATTGTACAGCTGCAACCTGATCTCAAGGTTCCGAAATACAATCCCTCTACTAATCAAAGCGAACACAATGTGTGTCATCTTAACAACCCTATCAACCAAGGTAGTTACTTTCAGGGATCTATGCACACGGGCAGCGTGATCTCCGTGCTCATCGACCGTACTATGGAAGTTAGCTTTCTGTTGATTGCCCAATACACTGCATTCCTGTTATTCCATCCAAACCGAACCACCTCACATTTTACCGTATTAAACTGAATTTCTAAATCTAATCCCGGCTCTGTAGCTTGTCAATGTCCCTCTGTAACTTACAACATTCTTCACCACCATGCACAACTCTACCACCTTAGTGCCATCCGCAAATTTACTAACCAATCCTTCCACGCCCTCATCCAGATCATTTATAAAATCAATAAACAACAGTAAACCCAAAACTGATTCTTGAGGTACAATACTCGAAATTAACTTCCAGGACGAATTGTTCCATCAACCAACACAAACTGTCTTCTTTCAGCTCGCCAATTTCTGATCCAAACCGCCAAATCACCATCAATCCCAAGCCTCCGTATTAGTGCAGTCGCCTACTGAGTGGAACCTTATCGCACGCCCTACTGAAATTCATATACACCAAGTCAGCCACTTTACCCTCATCCATATGTTTGGTCACCTTCACAAAGAACTCAGTAAGGTTTCTGAGACACGACCTCCCCTTCACAAAAACGCGTTGACTATCGCAAATCAACTTATTCCTTTAAAATAATTATAAATCATATATCTTATAATATTTTCCAACCCTTTACCCACACCAGAAGTAAGGGTCATTGGTCTATAATAATCAGAATTGTCACTACTCCCCAGGTGTCTCGACTCGTCAAATCCAGGATGGTGCCTGGATTGGAGGGCTTGCCTTATGAAAAGGTATTGAGCGAGCTCTGGCTTTTCACACTGAAAGGAAGGAAGAGAAGTGACTTGATCGAGATTTCCAAGCTAATGAGTGGCATAGATAGAGTAAATAGCCAGATGTTTTTCCCTGGAGTAAAAATAGCTCTCACTAGGGGTCATAATTTTCAGCTGATTGGAGAAACGTACAGGGGAGATGTCAGTTGTAAATTCTTTATGCAGAGAGTGGTGAGTGCATGGAATGCACTGCTAGCGGTGGTAGCAGAGTCAGAGACATTAGGGACATTTAAGCGACAACATGACAACGTTTACTGATCCACCCATCAAGCACTTTTGCCGCTAACTTAAAATTCACAGACACAATTCTGTGGCAAGACTTTGCCCTTGTACAGCCATACTAACTATCACTGAGTCATCCATGTCTTTTTGCGAAATTTGACTTAATACTTGGTCATAAACTAGTCAGCACAATTTTCAAGTATACGCTGAATTTACAATTACTGAACTGGATGCGTGAACGTTTGTTACTTTTGGAGAACTACATTTCTGTCTAATGAATAAAATTCTCCTGATGTAATTGAATCGACCTGCATTGAAGATGCAAGAGGGTAACTAGTCAAACAAAGTTTACGTAGCATGAAGGGAAGTTTCCTGAAACTGACATGAGGCTAAATTAATAACGTGGATGCGTTCAAAGGATACGTATCTTACTTTGCATTATCAGAGAATTTGGCAATGCGTTACCAGGAAAATGGGCACCTCCTAGAAAAGTTGTTATAGTTGTAGACTGAAACTTCTTATTGTTCTTTACGAAAGAAAATACTGTGATCCTTATTCGGCCTCAAAGACTTCTTTCACAGAATCCCTGCAGTGTGGAATCAGGCTATTTGGCCCAACAAGTCCACATTGACACTCCTAAAAGTATCCCACCCAGATCTACTCCCCTACTTACATATATCTAACACTGACAAATGCAACTCGCCGACAATTTCTTGAACACAATAGACAATTTCGCATGGCTAATCCACCTAAAATTCACATCTTTGGACTTTGTGACAAAGCCAGAGTAATCAGAGGAAACCCATGCAGGGAAAATGTGCAAACTCCATAAAGGCAGTCGCCAGAGGCTGGAATTGAATCCAGGTCGCTGGCGCTGGGAAACAGCAGCGTTAGCCATCGAGCCACCGTGTGGCCAGCTTCCATAGCACGGGATTCTATTTTTTAAGAAGTCTATGAGACGGAATGAGGATCACAGGAACGTTTCTGTTTTTTGCCTCAGACAAGGCCGAAATATCACGATTAAACCAATTATCAGCTGCACTACTTTGTTTTCTTTTTGAATAATTACGAGATGTTTCAAAATTCAGACGTGTAATTAAATCTCAGGAGTAATGCATCGCACATAAATTGAGAATTTTCCACTCCATTTCTGAATCGCTGCAGAACATCTGTTCGAAATGCATGAGGTATTAAGAGGTCTGCTGTTTGCGATTTCGTACGTAGCCTTTGCTGCTGTCGGAGTTTCAGGTAGACCATTGTGTTTATTTTTGTCGTGCATGAATCGTTGCCGAGATGTATCAATTCTCTATTTTTCCAGTGACAGTTATCACCCTTTCCAACATCCTTTTCCCCCTTTAAAGGGAGAAACTGCATCTATTAATGCCGATCTTCCTTGCATTTAACGAACATAATATTTTATCCATTTAATACTATATTCAAGACCCAATAAAAACTATCGATATTTTCAGTTTATTGGCACGATTACGTGAAATGTATAAGTTATCCCCTCACGGAAAGATTATTTCTGAATTTTGCAGTTCGAGGAATAAGTGGGTTGACCTGTTTGGAAACAGTAGATAGTCTGGCACATGTCATTGAAATCTGGTAAAGTCAGCAGTGACATGATTAAAATAAGTAGAATCCTGCGTGGATTTGTCTGGGTGGCTGTTCAAAGAACTCAACTATGGTTATATAGTTTCTTTCATATTGGTAAAACTGTAATTAGGAGTCATAACTCAAAAAATAGCGGAGTGGTTAGTATCCTTACTGTATGGAAACAGGCTCTTCGGCCAAACAATTCCACACCGATCCTCTGAAGAGAAACGCACCTGTATCCGGTCCCTTGACTAAGGCACCAAACAGTATGGGCAATTTAGAATGACCAATTCAACTGGTATGCACATCTTTGGATTGTATGATGAAACTGGAGTACCTGCAACGTGTCCGTGCATCCGCAAGAAGAATGTACAAACTCCACACAGACTGTTGCATTTGGCAGAAATGGAACGCGTTACCTTCGTACTGTGAGGCAGCAGTGACGGCCACTGAGTCACAGTACGTCAGAGTGCGTGTCTATGACAGATGTGCAGTGGTTGTTATTTCCTGTAAACCATTGCGAGTCTTCGCAATTCCCTGTGTAAACAGCCTGTTGATGCAGAGAATTAAAGGAAAATAGGTAGATGCGGGAATGTAAAGTTGCAGTAAAAATCAGATGAACTGCCACTTTGCTTGCTGCTGGAATCTATCTTTTTTCCTTTATCTTATGTTTGCATAGCTTCTGGTTTTCATTGGTTGTGTGACACTTTTCATGCGAATGTGATGCTGTCATGTTGAATTCTATGTCTTGCATTTTTTCAAGCATACTGTTCTCAGTTCAGACTCATAAGACTTATTATGTTGTTATGTTACTGACAATCATTTATATTTTGCACAAAGGATTGTATAGAAGCCATATGAATTGTCACTCGAATAATCGATTGCTTCACAAATCAGATCATGCCTTTAAGCATCGTAAACCTTATAATGTCATGTAAAACAAAGAGAGTGAAAGCAGTAAAACCCTTGTCTTGCTCTTTATTTCTGTTACAGCTAACTTGGCAATAATTATCATACTATTGCGAAGAAGATGCGGTCTCTCCGGGTGTATGACTTACTATCTAATTTCTATGGCGGCGACTGATCTCCTGGTTTTAGTCACGATTGTGATATTAAATAGGATCGCTGGAATTTACTTCCCATTCAGCTTCCTCTCTATCACACCATTCTGCAGTTTTCGTGCAGCTGTAAATTTTGCAGCCATCGACAGTTCTGTCTGGTTAACCGTGGCTTTCACCTTTGATCGTTTCGTTGCCATTTGTTGCCAGAAGCTGAAAATTAAATATTGCACTGAGAAGATGGCAGCATGGGTCATAGGAATTGTGTCAGCACTGTCTTGTGGAAAAAATATCCCCACATATTTTATGTATGAACCTGTATACATTATCAACAATGTACCCTGGTTCTGTGCTGTAAAGGCAACATACTATATATCTGTGGCATGGGCTGCTTACGACTGGATTTGATCAATTTTAACACCTTGTCTCCCATTCATTCTGATTTTGCTTCTCAATGCTTTCACCGTCAGACACATTCTTGCAGCCAATGCATCTCGCAGGAGGCTGCGGTCCCAGAGGAATGGAGATAATCAGGGGGACCCAGAGATGGAGAAGCGAAGGAAGTCCATTGTTTTACTGTTTGCCATCTCGGGCAGTTTCATTCTGCTATATGTGGTATTTGTTGTAATCATCCTCCATGTCCGAATAGCGAATGTCACATATTCCTCAGGTTCAGATGCAAATGATCCCATCTTTATTCTTCAACAATGCGGATACATGCTTCAGTTATTGAGTTCCTGCATAAACCCTTTTATTTATGCAGGAACACAGAGTAAAATCAGAGCTGAGTTGCAGAGTTGGTTGAAATATCCACTGAGGCCATTCGAAAAAGTATTTAAAACGTTGAAAAGAGATAATTCAACGTGAACTCCAGCTTATATTGCAGCATCAAGGCTTCATAGGCAAATCACACACTATCCCACGTGAAATGGAGCACTTTCTTAAAAACTCCATGCAGAAAGTGTTAATAAAAGAATGCTTAATGAAGCTAAAATTGCCCTTATTCAGTTATATAACTATTGTCAGTTAGTTTCTACTTTTGTTCCATATTGCACTGTTTAGCCTTTGTTATATCTATCGCTTTTACTGATTCGGGATCAGCTTGGTCATATGTCAGGCCGGGAGCGGTATTATTCATATAATATACTTAACGAAGATATCTGCGTAATACCAATGCTTGTGCACGTGTATAAAGTCCATTTCATTAATGAATTGCCAACTTCAATGACAAGAAAAATAAGATGTTGCAAAAGCAGATAATTCGTCTAGTAGCAGTAAACTGGCTGAACTTATTTCATGGTGGAATTCAACCTGATTACACTGATGTGCTTTGTCTCAGAAAACAAAACTGATAGATCCAATATTATATCATTCATTTGAATCATAGCACGTGAGTGTCCGCAAGTCTCATTGTTTCATTTTGTTCCCTTTGTGTATGTTAATATAAACTTGGCTCGACTTTGACATTGAGTAAAAAGTGAGGTCTGCAGATGCTGGAGATCAGAGCTGAAAATTTGTTGCTGGTTAAAGCACAGCAGGTCAGGCAGCATCCAAGGAACAGGAAATTCGACGTTTCGGGCCAGAGCCTGAAGGGCTTCCTGATGAAGGGCTCTGGTCCGAAACGTCGAATTTCCTGTCCTTGGATGCTGCCTGACCTGCTGTGCTTTAACCAGCAACAAATTTTCACTCGACTTTGACATTGTCGTATTCCAATGATATTTGCCAAAAGGCCAACAAAAAGATTGTGTTCCAATATTAATATTATCCATAGTGAATGAACCACATTACTGTTTCAGAGTTGAAGAGATATTGTACAAACTCCCGATAGAGCGGATGATGCTGTGCAAAAAAGGAGCGATGGCAATGATCATATCATTCTGATTTCTAACATTTAAAAGAACCATCGTGCACGCAAGAACAGCAAACTTGTCCTGCGTTTCGTGCCATGCGTCTTCCACTAGGTATTCCATTAGGTAAATCTCGTCATGACCGTTTCCTTTCTTTACCTCCATATCTCACAGCTGCCGGCCATCTGGATACAAACAAGTAAGGAAAAACCATTTGTGACCTCTTTTCTGCAATATGTCCCTTACATCGTGTTCTGGCTGAGTTTCACAAACATATAACACAATAGTCAATGAAATATGTCGCTGAGTAAAGCACAACAGTTTAGGCTCATCCAAGGAGGAGGAATGTCGATGTTTCTTGCAGTCTCTTCATCAGAACTGTGAAGAGAGAGGGGGGTACGACATAGTGACGGTGGAGGGGTGAGCTGGAGGAAATGTAGCTGGAAAGCAAGTAGGTGGATGGACATATGAGGTGATCGGCTAGGTCATGGAATGGGGGAGTGGACCATTGGGAATGGGTGGTGGGCAGGTTAAGTTAGCTCAGTTCAAGTAGGTGGTGCCGAGTTCGAGATTGGATTTGAGATGGGTGGGTCGGTAAAAAGATTTGAAAACTGTTGAATTTAAAGTTGAGGCTATGAGGGTGAAGGCTATCAAACAGAAGATTACGTGTTCCTCCTTCAGTTCTGGGTGCCTTTGCAGAGAAGGTGGAGGACCAGAATGGGTATATAATCGGGGG